>NW_004444101.1:578864-580136 GCF_000243295.1 Trichechus manatus latirostris | reverse complement strand
GCCCCAGTGCTGCCCCCCAAACACCCCCCCCAGCCAGTCAGCCAAATCCACAGTCCAGATGACCTGGTTTGTTCCTTTTGTTTTCTGCTGTCTGGGCTCTGAGCTGGGTACCCTAATATCTGCTTCACTGTCACTACCCCCTCTCAGGCCTCTAGCACCCCTGGATGGTGGGGACACTAGGTGCAGAGCTGGCTGAGCCTGGCCTGGAGAAACGTGACTGGGAGGATGCAGGGAAGACAGAGGACAAGGCTCACCCTTGACAAGAAGGCCAGAATGGAAGGCCACCCAGGAGGCTGGGCACAGGGCAGGCCCCACTCCAAGCCTCTGACCTGGGATAGGAAGGACCTGGGGGTCCCCGGATTGCAGGCACCATGGGGTTTGTAGCTCCCTGCCGTGCACACACTTCTACCAACAGCCACTTCCAGAGCCATCCACCCAGCGAGCTGTGCCCTTGGTCCCTGCCAGCCTGGCTCCCATGTTCATGAGGCTCTGGGGGATGGGAAGTTGCCACTGTGTGCGGCTGCAGCAGGACGAAGCCAGGGCCCCAGCTGACACCCCCATGGCACACACTGGAGGGCTGTGCTGGTCAGCCCAGAGCGTCCCTTGGGGCCTGGGGCTCCCAAGGCTCCATGAACAGGGCAGGCCGTCCCCACGGGTGTGCTTGGCACTGGACTCCAACTGCAGAGCAGGGATGACTCCCCCCTCTAGGAAGATAGATGTCACTCCAAATGGAAACCAATTGCTCCGGCCTCGGCAACTTTCCCAATTTGCCAGCATTCTACGACTGCCTGACGAGCCGAAGGGGCAGCTGCCTCTCTAGAAAAGAGTTAGCCACTGGCTTCAAAGGGTCCTCTCAGGTAAATTTAATTACATCCTGCCCAACGAGACATCCCAAATACCCTCGCTCCGCTTTTGTGTGCTTATTTATATCAAGCACAATGCTGGCCCTGTGACATCAGTATTTCTCATTGAAAACAGGAGTCCTTTGCAATGGATTGGAGCAAATTATAATGCACCCAGCCGGGGCCTTTTGTCACGCTGCCTTCAAAGGTGGTCCCTGCCTGGCCTGCTGAAAGCCGTGGGGCCGCTGGCGTTCATTCGAGAACACTCCACGCCAAGTTGGTCTTGCAAATTATTTCCGCTCTGTGCAGAGGGTTCTTTTACTCTCCTCATGGCATCAAGCTACTTTGAATCCTACGTGCACATACTCACGCATACGCAAGGGGAAGGATTACTGCTAACCAGGATTAAATACTGCTTGTAATAATGAGC
>NW_004444101.1:575836-576994 GCF_000243295.1 Trichechus manatus latirostris | reverse complement strand
CAAACGTATAGGTATTACATTTTTATGTGTGTTTTAGGTTTAACGCTTCCTTGTTGTGGTGATGCAGGCATGTAAGTGTGTGTGCGTGTGCTTGTCTTCGTGTGTGTGTATGTGCATATGTGTGTCTTTGTATGTGTGTGCGTGTGCGTGTCTTTGTGTGTGTGCGTATGTGCATATGCGTGTCTTTGTATGTGTGTGTGCGTGTGCGTGTCTTTTTGTGTGTGCGTCTTTGTGTGTGTGTATGTGCATGTGCGTGTCTTTGTGTGTGTGCGTGTGTGTGTCTTTCTGTGTGTGTGTATGTGCATGTGCGTGTCTTTGTATGTGTGTGTGCGTGTGCGTGTCTTTGTGGGTGTGTGTGCATGTCTTTGTGTGTGTGTATGTGCATGTGTGTGTCTTTGTGTGTGTGTGCATGTGCGTCTTTGTGTGTGTGTGTATGTGCATGTGCGTGTCTTTGTGTGTGTGTGCGTGTGCATGTCTTTGTGTGTGTGTCTTTGTGTGTGTGTGTGTCTTTGTGTGTGTATGTGCGTGTGCATGTCTTTGTATGTGTGTGTGCGTGTCTTTGTGTGTGTGCGTGTCTTTGTGTGTGTGTGTGCGTGTGCGTGTCTTTGTATGTGTGTGTGCGTGTCCTTGTGTGTGTGTGTGCATGTGCGTGTCTTTGTGTGTGTGTGCATGTGCATGTCTTTGCATGTGTGTGTGCGTGTCTGTGTGTGTGTATGTGCGTGTCTTTGTATGTGTGTTTGTGCGTGTGCGTGTCTTTGTATGTGTGTGTGTGCGTGTCTTTGTGTGTGTGCGCGTGTGGGTGTCTTTGTGTGTGTGTGCGTGTGCGTGCCTTTGTGTGCGTGTGCGTGTGCGTGTCTGTGTGTATGTGCGTGTGCGTGCCTTTGTATGTGTGTGTGTGTGTGCGTGTCTGTGTGTGTATGTGCGTGTGCATGTCTTTGTATGTGTGTGTGCGTGTGCGTGTCTTTGTGTGTGTGTGTGCATGTGTGTGTCTTTGTGTGTGTGTGTGTGTGTGCGTGTCTCTATCCAGGTATGCAAACCCCTAGGCTTGCCTATGTCAAGGCCAAGTGCTTCAAAGAAGTGTCTCCATATCAACATTAAATTGTCACTGATCTGCCATATGCTTTCTTGTGATTCTCCTTATGTCTGAGCAGATGGACC
>NW_004444101.1:572465-574887 GCF_000243295.1 Trichechus manatus latirostris | reverse complement strand
TGGGTTTGAGTAAAACCCTAAGGATTATCGGCAAAAGGAAATCTCTTAAGCTAGTGAAAAATGAAAGTGGACACATATTTGACCCAAAGCAATAAAACCAAAAAAGATGAAAGAGGAAGGGCAATTAACGCAGAGCAGGGGCAGGGAGACCCGGGTGACAAGCCCAGTCCTGTAACTAGCCTTCCATTACACTCACTCTGTGCAAACTTCGGTTTCCTTGTCCCTAAAACTGGCCATCTGACTACCCAAAAGTCATTCCCAGGCCTAAGAGTCTGAACTTCTGAAATGTATTACTTTACTATCTTTACTCCCGTGGTTTTCTATTGTTTTCAGAGTAGGCACAAACGAAGGTATTCAGAGTATCATAAAAAAAAAGAAAACGAGAAGACAACCCAGATATCATACAGCTGATAAGATATCTGTATTCTATTAAGGACCCTTGCAACTCAATAATAAAATGACGACTCAGTTATAAAATGCGCAAAGATTTAAATGGACGTTTCTCCAAAGAGATGCGAATGGCCGATATACACATGAAAAAACGCTCCACATCTTTAGTTGTTGTTGTTAGATGCCGCCGGGTCAGTTTCGACTCACAGCAACCCTACATACAATAGAACGAAACACTGCCCGGTCTTGCGCCATCCTCACAATTGTTGCTGTTTCAGCCATTTGTTGCAGCCACTGTGTCAATCTATCTCATCAAGCGTCTTCCTCTTTTTCGCTGACCCTCTGCTTTACCAAGCATGGTGTCCTTCTCCAGGGACTGCTCCCTCCTGATAACATGTCCAAAGTATTAGTTATTAAAAAACAAAACCCAAACCCATTGCCATAGGGTCAATTCCAACTCATAGCAACCCTATAGGACAGAGTAGAACTGTCCCATGGGGTTTCCAGGGAGTCATTGGTGGATTCGAACTGCCGACCTTTTGGTTAGCAGCCAAGCTTTTAACCATTAGTTATCAGGGAAATAAAAATCAAAACCACAGTAAGATACCACTTCATACCTACTAGGATAACACTTACCTAGGATAACACTTACCAGTTGCCATCCCACTCATGACGGCCCCACTTGTGTCAGAGTAGAACCGTGCTCCATAGGGTTTTCAATGGTCAATTTTTCGGAAGTAGATCACCCGGTCTTTCTTCCAAGTCACCTCTGGGTAGAATTGAACCTCTAACCTTTTGGTTAGCAGCTGAGCGCATTAACTGTTTGCACCACCCAGGGCCCCACTTGGATGGCTATAATCAAAACACGGGAAATAACAAGCGTCAGTGAGGATGTGGGAAAATTGGAGCCTCCGTACAGTACTTGTGGGATTTTAAAACAGTGCAATCACTTTGGAAATAGTCTGGCAGTTCCTCAAAAGACCCTGAGAGGTAACGGAATGTGTCTAAATTCATGCAGATAATCATGGCAGAGGTGAGATCTGAGCCCCAGTCATCGGGCTCTGCAGACCCAACGCTCCGTGTGTGAAGAAGCCCAGGCCTCAGGGGGGTCGGCCACGCACAGCAGTACTGTGTTTATTCTCCCCGTGTATTTATTAATTCATTTCTACTTCGCCTCATTCAGGAAAGATGTGAGGTAACTTATAAAAATACAGACATTAAAATAGAAAAATACATATAATCAAGACTAGGGAAATAACACGTGAGAACGTAAAGGGACAAATTAGAACGATGGTGTTCCTCTCTACGGCTTCTGTAACAAAGCACCACAAATAGAGGGGCTTAAAACAACAGAAATTTATTGTCTTATAGTTCAGAAGGTCAGACATCCAAAATCAAGATGTCAGCAAGGTGTCTGAAGGCTCTGGGGAGGAGCTTCCCTGACCTCTTCCACCTTCTGGTGGTTCCTGCAATCCTTGGCATTCCTTGGTAATTCCAATCTCCGCCTCGCTGGCACGTGGCGTCCTCCCTCTGTGGATCTCTGTGTTTTCTCTTTTTATAAGGACACCAGTCATGTTGGATCAGAGCCCACCCTACCCTAGGATGACCTCATTCATGTCAACTCTTAACATCTTCAAAAACTCTATTTCCAAACAAGGTCACTGTCATGGATTGAATTATGTCCCCCCAAAAACGTATGTATCAATTTGGCTGGACCAGGATTCCCAGTATTGTGTGGTTGTCCCCCATTTTGTGGCTGTAATTTTATGTTAAAGAGGATTAGGGTGGGATTGTAACATCCTTACTAAGGTCACACCCCTGATCCAATGGAAAGGAGTTTCCTTGGAGTGTGGCCTGCACCACCTTTTATCTTACAAGAGATAAAAGGAAAGGGCAGGAAGCAGAGAGCTGGGGACCTCATACCACCAAGAAAGCAGAGTCGGGAGCAGAGCGTGTCCTTTGGACCCAGGATTTCTGCACAGAGAAGCTCCTAGTCCAGGGGAAGATTGATAAGAAGGACCTTCCTCCAGAG
>NW_004444101.1:569882-571099 GCF_000243295.1 Trichechus manatus latirostris | reverse complement strand
GAGGCCCACGTGGCGGCACTCCTCTGCCCTTTGAAGTGCAGGAAAAGCTGGCTTGGGAGCACGCATTCACAGGAATTCAGGCTTTCTTGGCAGAGAAGAAATTTGTTAATTTTTGATCTTTCCCAAATTTGGCAGATACTGACGGGGGGTCTTGCCAACACTAAGTTTTTCAGAGATTTAGGGACTCAGAGCTAGGATGGGCATTGTTGTTAGCTGCTGTTGAGCTGGCCCCCAACTCATGGTGACCCCGCACAACAGAATGAAACGCTGCCCTGTCCTGCACTCTCTCCATGATCAGTTGGGAATGAGACGGGTGCTTTTCAGAAGTAGGTTGCCAGGCCTTTCTTCCTAGTCTGTCTCAGTCAGGAAGCTCTGCTGAAACCTGTTCAGCATCATAGCACCACGAAAGCCTCCACTGACAGAGGGATGGTGGCTGTGCATGAGGTGCATTGGCCGGGAATCGAACCCGGCTCTCCCGCGTGGAAGGTGAGAATTCTGCCACTGAACCATCGCTGCCCCCTCTGCAGAATGGACGCTGGAGATAATCTAATCCAAATCCATTGCTGTTCACAGGCGGAAATAGGTCACATGACGTGGCAGTAAGTGACAGGTCCATGCCACCCCGCCTCGTCCTCCTTTCCAGCCTGGGTCTCTGTGCTTCCCATCCAGCCCACTGTGTGGCTGTGTTACAGCCAAATGCCCCTGCCATAAAAGATGCCTCATCGTCCCCCACCCCACCTTGGCCGGCCGCCCAGGGGTGTTTATTAATGACATCACACACACGTCGCTGTAGCTAAATAGATACATCATCCCGAGCAGGGAAGAGGGAGAAGCCCCCGTCTGCACAAAGCTCTTGTCCATGGTCACTGGGTCCTGGCTGAACGACTGGATACATCGGGTGTAACGTCATACCTCACTGAACACCATTCACGTAATGACAAACAGAACACTCACTGAGTCCTTGCCATGGGCCCACGCCTCTCCTGTATTGATCACAAGAAAGTGCTGCGTGGCCCGCGTCTTCCCGATGGGACAACTGAGGCACAGAAAAATCAGCTATCGTCCAAGGCACACAGCCAGTAAGACTACCCCCAGCTTTCTCCAAAGACTAGGAGGGCAAGGCGTTTGGAGTGGAGTTAAGTCCCAGATACTTGTGGTCCCTGCTCTTATTGCAAATCCCACGCCTCCTTCACAGAATGGCCAAGCTGCATTCCGGG
>NW_004444101.1:558688-559848 GCF_000243295.1 Trichechus manatus latirostris | reverse complement strand
ATGATGGATCATCTGGACATTTCTTTAAGACAATTACTATTCTTATTTCTTTTTCTTGTCCTACTAAACTGGCTAAAACTTCTTGAAGAGTGTTGAATACTGTCAAGGGATCATCTTTCCCCTTTGACTTCAGTCATTTTTCCATGTGCAAAAGCTTGTGTCTGTGTGACGGTGCTGGTCTCCCTCTAACTTCTCCTTGTTCCCCCATTAGGAGTATTTTATTGATGATTTGGGGAGAAAGGAAATCCTGAGGTGGTGCAAATTGCTTAGCTGCTTACCAAAAGGTTGCAGTTCGAGTCCACCCACAGCTGCTTCAGAAAAAAGACCTGGAGATCTACTTTTGAAAAATTAGCCATTGAAAACACGGAGGAGCACAGTTCTCCTCACGCACGTGGAATCGGAGTCAACTCGACAGCAACTGGTTTCGGGTTCCTTGGTTGTTGTGTCTTGGTTTGTTCTGTTTTTTGAGGTGGGGGGAGAATAATTTGCTTGTGTCTTTTAACCCCTTCTGCATTCTCCTTGGATCCACCTACCTGAGTTGGAGCCCTGGTGGCACAGCAGTTAAGAGCTCAGCTGCTAACCAAAAGGTCTGCAGTTCGAACCCACCAGCCGTTCTTTAGAAACCCTACGGGGCAGTTCTACTCTGTCCTACAGGGTCGCTTTGAGTCAGAATTGGCTTGACGACAACAGGGTTGGTTTAGTTTGGTTTATCTGAATGGAAGGCACACACTGATCTCTCTGCTTTGTAGGAAGAGCCAGTCCTGGCCGGGTGTGGGTGTGGGACGGCAGGGGGAGAGCTGTCGGTGACCGACTGTATGTTGTCTAATGCAGGGATTGCTAGCAAGCTCCTCTGGCTGCAGATCTAAAGCCACAGTCTTCAGTTGGCTTCGTCAGTAATGAAGCTGACATTCTGATCCCACCTGTCTGATGCCTCCTCTCCACTGCTCCCACACTTAGATAGGGAAGAAGTGGTGACAGTGAGCTTGCTTGTTCTCTTCTTGACAAAAGTAAAAATATCTGTTTCAGCATTAGACATAATGTTGGTTGTTACTTTTGGAAAGGTAATCTCTACTGTGTAAGAAAGTATCCTTTTATTCTAGCTTACTAGAAGTTTTAATAAGAAATGGATATTAAGTGTTATCAAATGTTATTTTGGCATT
>NW_004444101.1:555651-556955 GCF_000243295.1 Trichechus manatus latirostris | reverse complement strand
AAAAAATTCCCAAACAGGATAATAACCACAGGTGTAAAAAACCAGACCAAATCCACCGCCACTGAGTCAATTCCAACTCATAGCGGCCCTATAGAACAGAGTAGAACTGCCCCATAGGGTTTCCAAGGAGCCGCTAGTGGATTTGAACTGCTGATCTTTTGGTTAGCAGATGAGCTCTTAACACCACCACCAGGGCTCTAACCAAGGCATAGGGGTTAGAATTTACAACACGTATACTGGGGACACAACTCAAACCATAACACTTGGAAACACCAAATATCATCCAAACCAGATGCTCGGTTGCTGCCAGGTTGATCTTTGAGGTAAGCTATGGAGGAGGCCTGGTTGTGCAGTAGACCCCTCGGCCCTGAGGCAGGCCCCATGGGGTAATGTAAAGTCCTGTTCTTCCTATAACCTGCCTGGGAGGTGCCCCCACCTCCATCTCCACCTCCTCCGGCCCCAGCCTTTCTTGGTTGCAAAGTACAGAGAAACTCTCAGCAAAAGCTCTTCTGTTGGGTGCCTGTTTTAGCTGCTATCTCCTTTGAAACAGTCTATTTTAATTTTTTATATTATGAAAAATAATATACATACAGAAAAGTTCACCAAAAAAAAGCAACTGCCCAGTGAATGATCACAAACACCCATCTAGCTGCCACTCAGCTAAAGAAATAAAGCTCTACCAGGAACCCTCCTAGCCCCATCCCTGTTACTACCAGGGACCCAGAAACCCCCCTTCTATCCCTTTCCAATCACCCCTTCCTCTCTCTCCTGCAAACGAACCACCATCCCGACTACGATCACCGTAGTTGTTTTACCTGTGTTTTTATCTCCCTATAAATGATGTCATACAGTGTTTATTCGTTTGTGCCTGTCGCCTTTCATTCATTTGACATTCTGTTTGTGAGATGCGTTCATTGGTTGCGCGTAACTGTGGTTTGTTCATCTGGAGTCTCCTATATTCTCAGCACATTAAGGAGTGCCCAGCACCTTCTGGGACTCAAAAGGGGCTTACTGCGGGAAACTCACCTGTTTGGTATTATGTCTTTGAGGGTTATGTTCACGGACATCTCCAGTCATACAGCTCCACCCTGTGCCATCACAGACACCTCCCCCCACACAGAGAAAAATCTTTCAAGCATGGCTCGCGGCTTTCACTGTGTGTAGTAGGCACCCACTTCCCGTCATGTTGCTTTGAGCCTTCGAGGAAGTGAGAGTGGCCCCTGCTCTGACCTCGCACAGTCAAAGAGCTGCCCATGAAGACCACATAACAAGGCCCCACGACACAGTGGCTCTGACAGCCCCCT
>NW_004444101.1:552626-554824 GCF_000243295.1 Trichechus manatus latirostris | reverse complement strand
TGTCGATACTAAATTCATCAGGCATTGTTATTTTGCTGCAAAGTATTTCAACACCAAAAGCACTGGCAGAGAAAAAGCCACAAGGCTGGTGATCTCCAGCGCACACTAGTGAGCTCTGCACTGCCACGTTGAACTTCAGCCTGACCTCATTAGGTATCAGTTCTTGTGACGTAAAAAATTTCAGAAAGCGTGTATGGTTCTCCGGAAGGATCTGTGCCATCAGTCCTCAGCTGAACACATTTGAAACATAACTCTCCGTACGTAACATACAAAAGGTTACTAAATAATAAGTGAAGTTTGATAGCCTCCGATGATTATTTAACAACTGAAACAGAACAATGAAATGACCTTGATCTGATTCAGAGAAAGCCAGAATCTCTCTGCCCTTAATTGCTTAAATATATTCTGCATCCTTCAAGGACAGTCTCTGAAGGAGGAAGTCAAATAGAAGATTTCCAGCAAGTTAGGGGGAAATATTGGTGCTGAGATCCTTTCTCCTCCAATGATGCAGTGGATTGTGGAGATGGGGGCAGGATGGACATAGTGGGGGCACACAGACTCATCAAAAAAGGGAAGAGAAAGAAATAGAGATTAGAAGATTTCACGGTGAAATAAAGAAATTCATGTTGCCTTAAATATAATTTGTGTTAGTTACATTTCGGTTCCTAATTTATACATAGCAGGGTTGATAAAGAATTACATTATAACAAAATTAGCCAGAATAATTAGCATAGCGTATGTGCCACTGATTAAACACCCAGCAGATAGCTTGGTAATTACGACCAGTGGGTGTCATATTCTGAGGCTTTGTCATCTTATTATCTAACAAGTGCTTCATCTTTACCTCCCCTCTGATTTGAACTTTGATAGCAGTCTCTAATAATTCTCATTTTAGTTTGTGAAATTACTTGACCCCAATCCCGATAGTTTGCCTCTGGTCGCTACCCACCCTCTCTTGGTACTTACACACATGTGAGGCGCTTGGTTTCGACTTCCAAAAATTTCCAAAAATTGAATAGCATATTGCATGGGGAAAATTTGCTGCAAAAGACCTCTTTCAAGTGTTAAAAAGTGAAGATGTCACTTAGAGGACTAAGGTCTGCCTGACCCAAGCCATGATATTTTCAAAGGCCTCATATGCACGTGAAAGCTGGACAATGAATAAGGAAGACCGAAGAAGAACTGATGCCTTTGAATTATGGTGTTGGCTAAGAATATTGAATATACCATGGACTTCCAGAAGAACGAGCAAGTCTGTCTTGGAAGAAATACAGCCGGAGTGCTCCTTGGAAGCAAGGATGACGAGACTTCATCTCACGTACTTTGGACATATTATCAGGAGGGACCAGCCTCTGGAGAAGGACATCAAGCTTGGTAAAGTAGAGGGTCAGCAAAAGAGAGGAAGACCTTCAGTGAGGTGGATTGACACAGTGGCTGCAACAATGGGCTCAAACATAACCATTGTGAGGATGGCATGGGACTGGGCAGTGTTTCGTTCTGTTGTACATGGGGTCACTATGAGTTAGAACCAACTCAACAGCACCTCAAAGGCATCTGATGCTGCAAAGCCCTAGTGCTTCAAAATTCAAGTTCAAAAATCTTTTTTCAAAACCCATAGTTCTTTGGCCCAAGAAAGAACCCAAAGTCAATCCCACTCTCTGCAATTTGGTCAAACATCCAAACTGATGACTGAGACCCACTGAGTTCACATCTCCTGTCTGGGCAAAGCCATTGCCAGGGGTTCCAAGGATGTCTCTGCCCAGGGCCACTTGTCACTCTCTGAAGTACTGAATGGCAGACACTCCGTTGGCCCCAGCTGCTTGCTTGTTGATTTGTCCAGTCCTTGATGCTGTCGTCCCTCCATTTGAGACTGCTGTCTTTGCAACATCCATTGGAATCTTATCATGGAAGGCAGGGAGTTACTATTCTGAAAGAATAGAAGGCTTAGGGCATGAACTCGTGTTCTTCATCACTGGTTGAGTCATTTCTGCTGTATCTCTTAAGACTGAAACCTGGACCATTTCCGTGACTTACAGTGAACATACTACCTGGGAATGCCTTCAGCTGCAAGTAATAAAAAACACAACTAGTAATGCTTAAGGAATAAAGACAAGAAGTCTGATGGTGGCAGCCCAAAGCTGGAGCTGAGGTTCAGAAATGTCATCAAGGAATCAGTCTCTTCCTCTCCTTCTGTTCCA
>NW_004444101.1:547892-548760 GCF_000243295.1 Trichechus manatus latirostris | reverse complement strand
AATTTGTTCTCCATAAGGGTTTCTATTCCCACTGAGAGTGAATGAATATGCGTTTTACCACAACCTCACCAACAATAAACATGGCAGTGACGAATATTCATATTTAACTTGCCGATATGATCGTGGCCGTCGGTAATTCTCATCCATCCTTTCTTTGCTGGCCAGGATGAGGTCTTCCCCCTGGTTGGTTTTCATCTGTAGATCTCTTCACACGTGACTTCTCGATTTGTGTGCTTGGACAATATCTGCATTTCTTTGCCTTTTCTTCTCATTTTGTAGAACTTCTTCACATAGCATAGATCTAATCCCTCTCTCATCATTGCTAAAAATCTCTTCCCTGACCTTCAATCTGCCTTTAATATTATTATGCTATTTTCTACGTGAGATAGAAGATGGAGGAATATGTGACTGTGACACTTTATTGAGCCTTAGCTCTGGTGGCGCAGAGGCTAAGCACTCGGCTGTTATCCGCCAGCCACTCCACAGGAGAAAGATGTGGCAGTCTGCTTCCATCAGGATTACAGCCTTGGAAACCCTATGGGGCGGTTCTACGCTGTCCTATAGGGTTGCTCTGAGTCAGAATTGACTCAACGGCAGCGGGTGTGGTGTTTTTTGGTTTTCTACTGTGTGCGTGGTAGTATGGTGAGTGGAGAATGTAAATACGAACAACGCACACAACTCCCTCCCCGGAGCTTAGGGTCCTGTCGATGGCACCACGGATACATCGTGAGGAGTCTGGAAAAGCACAGACCTGGAGTGAGGCACTCCGGCTGGCTGTGCAACCTCAGGAAAGTCACTTTCCTTCTCTGGGCCAATCTCCTCTTTATTACCTACGGTTTAAGATTAGATTGGTATCAAAGACCCACAA
>NW_004444101.1:544993-545947 GCF_000243295.1 Trichechus manatus latirostris | reverse complement strand
TGAGCTGGAATCTACTGGACAGCGACTAACAACAAAGACAAGAACCTTGCCTATCGCTTGTTTGCGTCCAGAGCCTGCTTGGGCTCTTGGCCCAAAGAATGAGCTCAAAACCGGTGCTGGGGAATGGGTGTTGATGGGCCAAGCTCTTTGCTGGCCTTCCTCTGAGTTAGCACAAGTATATTTCCATAGACACTATTGGGATTAGTTTTTCTGCGGAGAAATATTTAATTCTACATTCTGCTAAAGCCAACTGTCTACTTGTTAATATTAGCAACAATTCCACTATTTGTCCTTTCTTCTTTTCAATACCAAGTGGCTTGCTAGCCACCAAGAACACAGAGAGGGAGGAAGGACAGTTGGGGGCGGGGTGGTGAGACCCATCCTGCCCCCAAATGCATAAACTGTACAATTTGGTAACTGGTGTAATCAAAGTACTTAAGAAACAACTGATTACTAATTGCTATTATTAAGGATGTCAGCATTCCATGATTTTGCTGCTGATATATTATATACAAGTCAAGATGCTACTTGAATTCTTGATTGAAATAGAAAAATAGTGGCATTATGTTGTGTGTGGGGTAATGGTATTTAAGCATCTGGAGGCAAGTTAAAGAAATACAAATTGAGGTTTTATTAAGAGATTGCAGCCGGGAGCACGTATAGGTGGGGACCGCGTGTAGACGAGCCTGTGATGGACATGTGGGTGTGTGCGAAGTGTGGTCAGTTTGCAGAAGATGGCAGACCTCTCGCCCAACCAGTGCTCCTGAAGGCATGGCACTGGGCTCACCATGGTGATGGGCCACGTAGCCCCTAGTGTCGGACATTCTGCCTTATACGTGTAGAGGTGGATGAGTTAGATGACCACAACTCCTGTTGCTGTTGTCAGCTGCTGCCAAGTTGGCCCCTGATTTGGGGCAACCCCATGCACAGCGGGACAAAAGGCCCAGTCCTGCG
>NW_004444101.1:543048-544349 GCF_000243295.1 Trichechus manatus latirostris | reverse complement strand
GCTCCTAGAAAACCCTACTGGGCAGTTCTACTCTGTCCTGTAGGATCACTATGGGTCGGAATCAACTCCCCAGCAATGGGTTTGGTTTTGCTTTTTTAGGCTCTGGACAAACAACTTTGCTTTTGGGGTTGATGAACTAAACCCCATCGCCTTCCCCGGTGTGAGGCCTCCCAACAGGACTCTGTGTAGACCATGCCCCACCTTCCAGAAGCTCTCCAATGGCCAGGTGCAGGCCAGAGGGCAGTGAGGGTGTCGCCTGGGAGGCTGGTAGGAGACTGGTTTGAGATCTGGAATGTACAGAATAAGCAGCCACTTGGCTTGGGGCTGGAGCCCTGGTGGCACAGTGGTTAAGAGCTCGGCTGCTAACTAAAAGGTGGGCAGTTCGAATCCACCAGCCACTCCTTGGAAACCCTATGGGGCAGTTCTATTCTGTCCTATTGGGTTGCTGCTATGAGCAGGAATCAACTTGACAGCAATGGATTTGGTTTGGTTTTTGGTTTTTTGGCTCAGAGCCAGGCCTGGGATTGTTGTTAGGGGGATAAGTCCCCAAACCAGAGCATGTCAGAACTGGAACTCGCCTTATATGAAAGCAAAGAGCGAGGAATCGGCAATGCAGTGAGACCCTGCTATTCGGGATGCGTTTCTCATGGGTCACCTTGGCTTGGAAGTCTGAGGACCCACAGCCGGGTGGCAGCATAAACCCAATGCCCTTCCCAGGACTCCATGAGGCCTGTAGTCCATCTGTCAAGGGCTGAGTTCTGTCCCCCAAAAATATGTGTTGTAAATCCCAATCCCATCCCTATGGATAGGAGTCCTGGTGGCACAATGGTTAAAGGGCTCAGCTACTAACAAAATGGTCAGTAGTTCGAACTCACCAGCCCCTCCACTGGAGAACGATGCGGCAATCTGCTTCCATAAAGATTATAGCTTCGGAAACCCTATGAGGCAGTTCTATTCTGTCCTAGAGGGTTGCTATGAGTCAGAACCAACTCCGCAGCAACGTGTTTGGTTTTTGGTTATCCCTGTGTATAGGAGCCCTGGTGGTGCAGTGGTTAAGTGCTCGGCTGCTAACCAAAAGGTCAGCAGTTTGAACCGACCCAGCGGCTCCTTGGAAGAAAGACCTGGCCATCTGCTTCCATAAAGATTACAGCCTAGGAAACCCTATGGGGCAGTTCTACTCTGTCACACGGGGTCACTATGAGCCAAAATCAACTCCGTGGCACCTAACAACAACTACATACCTGTTGACGTAACCCCATTTGCGAATAGAGTTTTCTTCATTATGTTAATGAGGCCACGTT
>NW_004444101.1:539735-541848 GCF_000243295.1 Trichechus manatus latirostris | reverse complement strand
AACAGCACTACATGAAGATCTATCAACAAGAGGCAAAGGAGAGACCAAGGATTTCTGCAGCCACTGGAATCTAGGCAGGGACATGGAGCAACCCCTGTCTCGGGAGCAATCGACACGGCCCATACTCAGCCCATACTCTGACCTGGACTTCTGGCCTCCAGAACTGTAAGACAATAAGTTTCTGTTCTTTAAAGCCACACCCTTTGTGGTATTCTGTTAGTGAACCTTCCCACACACACGTACACACACATCAATACCATGGTTTCAAAGAATTCAACAAAAGTATTAAGAAAAAAAACATGGACGAACGAGTGGGGTGCTCGGGTGGAGAATAAAAGCAGAAATGAGAAGCAAGAGGTCATCCAGGACATGAGGAAGCAGAGGAGAGCAGTTCTGTGCTCTCGGCCGCACGCCCTGCTCAGAGCCTGTGGGGGCAGGGAGAGCGTGCTCGGAGCGAAATGAAATTAAACCTTTCTAAGTACTTATAAATCAGCACCTAATGAAGCTATCCCTCCACCAGCCTGAGCATTGCTCTTATGACTGTGATTCACAAGCCAGGAAAAGATCCGGAATTATGCACAAATTATTGTCCCATCTTCTTAATTAACGCTGATTGCAAAATTCTTGCGAAAGTCCTTGCTAACAGACTCAATTATGCGCTGCCTGAATTGATTCACCCGGATCAAGTGGAATTTATTAGAAATACACTTTCCTACAATAACATCAGATTATCTCTGAATATAGTTAAATTATTTAGGAATAAAATGGCTCCAGCACCAGCCCTGGCTTTAGATACAGAAAAAAAAACATCTCCCACCATCTAGAGTTAAAGTATTTCTTTGCTTCCTTCGAGACACACACCCTAGGCTCTTCTTTTCCCAGAAGCAGGTTGAGTCGTATAGTGATGAGATGAAATACATGCCGTAGAGCTAATGGCCCAGCTTCAAAGGCATATGGGCAGGAAGAAAAATCCTACAGGGTCCGTCTCAGCTCCCCCCAGTGTGAACTGTCACTGCCTGCAGAACATAGTGCAATTGCAATTAGGCGAAATCAGGATATTTTCAGAATCAAAATTGAGAAACAGGCTAATAAAGCAATAATGTATGCTGATGACATACTTCTATTAGCATCACTCCCAAACACACTGGAGGGGCTTGGAAAGAACAAAACGAAATAAGAATAATAGTGAAGAGTCTTTTGTACCTTTCCAAGATGATGGTGGGTTTTTGTGATGGTATGCACAAATGAAACAAACATGGCGAAGGAGCTAAGTGGAATGCCAAACACCATCTCTGTCCTTGTCCTGCCTTCCCAATCCAGTTTCCCATTATATTCTAACGTAGCACCAAATTCAGCAGCTGGATCTTGAACTGGAAGTAGGTCTGTTGTGTTCATCACAGGCTGACACTTGTTTGTTGTTGTTAGTTGCTGCTGAGTTGGCCCTGACTCACGGCGACCTCATGTGCAACAGAACGCAACATTGCCCGGTTCTGCACCGTCTTCGTGATCGTTGGCATGTTTGAGCCCATTGTCGCGGCTGTTGTGTCAATCCATCGCACGGAGGGTTTGCCTTGTTTTTCTTGGCCCTCTACTTGAATAAACATGATGTCCTTTTCTAGCAATTGGTCTTTCCTGATGGCGTGTTCAAAGGTAGCAAGCCAAAGGCTCGCCATTCTTGCTTCTAAGGAGCATTCTGGTTGTGTTTCTTCTAAGAGCTTGGAGTTTAGTAAGTGCATAATAAACATTTATGGACCAAATAGCATATGGAAGACCCTATTAAAATCTCCTGGGTTGGCCCTGGCAAGATGAAAATGTTCCTGACAACTTGTAATCCAAAGGAAGGGAATCCAAATAAAGGGAGCAAAATAGGGAAACATAGACACACAAGGGCATGACATTTTACAGAGGGAAGTGGGACCTGGTGGGAAGTCGGGGTGTGTAAATCAGAGGAGAGGGAGGGAAATCCAGGCCAATAAATTGAGACTGCATTATGGGAAGAGTCATATACATTCCGGGTGGTGCAAATGGTTAAAACAATCAGCTGCTAAGCAAAAGTTTGGAGATTCAAGTCCACCCAGAGGCACCTTCGAAGAAAGGCCTGGCCATCTACTTT
>NW_004444101.1:536397-537688 GCF_000243295.1 Trichechus manatus latirostris | reverse complement strand
AAAAAAAAAAAAAAAAATTGGTAACTTCACCCTGACCAAGGCAGAAACTTCTGAGACCTGGAAAAACAAGGCAGTCCCATCAAGTTCTGGCTGTCACAGTTTTCACTGTATAATCTGGATGCTAGGGTCAGCCTTGTCCCATAGTTCTAGTCAACAATGCACCTAACCACAGATCAAAGATGACAGAAGAGTCAGAGAATTTGAAAACAGACCAATAGAAAGTACCCAATCTGAAAAACATAATGTAAAATGGTTGAAAATAAACAGGGACTGTGGAACAATATGCTCTGTGGGTGACACAAATGGTTTGAGCTTGGCTACTAACCAAAAGGTGGCAGTTCAAACCCACCCAGCAGCTCAGCAAAAGAAAGTCCTGGTGATCTGCTTCCATAAAGATCACAGCCAATGAAACCCTATGGATCTCAGTGTTACTCTATAACACATGGGGGTCACCCTGTGTAGGAATTGACTCAATGGCAATGGGTTTGATTTTGGTTTGATGGGACAATATAACAGGCCTAACGTTAGCAACCCCTCATGCTTCTGTCAGTTTGTTATACTGTGGGGGCTTGCAAGTTGCTGTGATGCTGGAAGCTATGCCACCGGTATTCAAATATCAGGGTCACCCATGGCAGACAGGTTTCAGCTGAGCTTCCAGACTAAGACAGACTAAGCAGAAGGGCCTGGTGCTCTACTTCTGAAAAGAACTACCCAGTGAAAACCTTATGAATAGCAGCAGAACATTGTCTGATACAGTGCCAGAAGATGAGCCCCTCAGGTTGGAAGGCACTCAGAAGACAACTGGGGAAGAGCTGCCTCCTCAAAGTAGAGTCGACGTTAATGACATGGATGGAGTCAAGCTTTCAGGAACTTCATCTGCTGATGTGGCATGACTCAAAATGAGAAGAAACAGCTGCAAACATCCACTAATAATCAGAATGTGGAATGTACAAAGTATGAATCTAGGAAAATTGGATATCTTCAAAAATGAAATGGGACACATAAACATTGATATCCTAGGCATTACTGAACTGAAATGGACTGGTATTGGCCATTTTGAATAAACAATCATAAGTCTACCATGCCAGGAATGACAAATTGAATTGCATTCATCATCAGAAAGAACATTTCAAGATCTATCCTGAAGTACAATGCTGTCAGTGATAAGATAGTATCCATATGCTTACAAGGAAGACCAGTTAATACTACCATTATTCAAATTTACCCACCAACCACTGTCGCAGCGGCGACGGTAATCAGGACGGCGAAGACAGTAACCAACTACACAACT
>NW_004444101.1:532963-535004 GCF_000243295.1 Trichechus manatus latirostris | reverse complement strand
GGAAGTGCTCACTCATCTATACCAAGAAATTTGGAAGACAGCTACCTGACCAATCGACTGGAAGAGATCTGTATTTATGCCTATTCCCAAGAAAGGTGATCCAACCGCATGCTGAAATTATCGAGCAATATCATTAATATCACACACAAGTAAAATTTTGCTGAAGATCATTCAGAAGTGGTTGCAGCAGTACATCCACAGGGAACTGCCAGAAATGCAAGCCGGATTCAGAAAAGAGCATGGAACTAGGGATATCATTGCTGATGTCAGATAGATCTTGGCTGAAAGCAGAGAATATCAGAAAGATGTTTACCTGTGTTTTATTGACTATGCAAAGGCACTCGAATGTGTGGATCATAACAAATTATGGATGACATTGCAAAGAATGAGAATTCCAGATCACTTAATAGTGTTCATGAGAAACCTGCATGGTTTAAAGTCAGGAAAGGGACTTAAAGACACAAACAAACTAAAACTCAAAGGATGGGAAAAATATATCAAGCAAACACTCAAAAAAGAGCAGGAGTGGCAATATTAATCTCTGAGAAAATAGACTTTAAAGTAAAAGCCACCACAAAGGATAAGGAGGACACTGTATAATGATTAAAGGGTCAATACACCAGGAGGACAAAACCATAATAAGTATTTATGCACCCAACTACAAGGTTCCAAAATACATAAAACAAACTCTAACAGCACTGAAAAGAGAGATAATAATAGTAGGAGACTTCAACACACCACTTCCAGTGAACAACGGAACATCCAGAAAGAAGCTCAATAAAGACACAGAAGATTTAAATGCCACAATCAATCAACTTGACCTCATAGACATATACAGAACATTCCACCCAACAGCAGACAAGTATACTTTCTCTTCCAGCACCATGGGACATTCTCCAAAATAGACCACATATTAGGCCATAAAGCAAGCCTTAACCACCGAAATATTACAAATCCAAAGCTCTGAAATATTGCAAAACATCTTTTCTGACTATAAAGCTATAAAAGTGGAAATCAAAAACAGAAAAAGCAAGGGAAAAAATCAAACACATGGAAACTGAACAATACTTTGCTCAAAAACTACTGGGTTATATAAGAAATTAAGGATAGAATAAAGAAATTCACAGAATCGAACAAGAATGAAAACACATCCTACCAGAACCTTTGGGACACAGCAAAAGCAGTGTTCAGAGTTCAATTTATAGCAATAAATGTGTGCACCCAAAAAGAAGAAAGGGCCAAAATCAAAACATTAACCCTACAACTCTAACAAATAGAAAGAGAGCAGCAAAAGAAGCCCTCAGGCACCAGAAGAAAGCAAATAATAAAAATTAGAGCAGAATTAAATGAAATAGAAAATAGAAAAACAATTGAAAGATATAACAAGCCCAAAGGCTTGTTGTTGTTGACCAAAATCAATAAACCCTTGGCCAAACTGACAAAAGAAAAACAGGAGAGGAAGCAAATAACCCAAATAACAAATGAGATGGTCAATATCACAACAGACCAACTGAAATTAAAAGAATCATAACAGAATACTATGAAAAGTTGTACTCTAACAAATCTGCAAATCTAGAGGAAATGGACAGATTTCTAGAAACTCACTATCTACCTAAACTAACACAAACAGAGGTAGAACAACTGAAAAAACATGTATCAAAAGAAGAGATTGAATAGGTAATTTAAAAAACTCCAAAGAAGAAAAGCCCTGGCCCTGATGGTTTCACTGAAGAATTCTACCAAACTTTCAGAGAAGAGTTAACACCACTACTGCTAAAAGTATTTCAGAGCATAGAAAGAGACGTAATACTCCTAAATTCATTCTATGAAGCCAGCATAACCCTGATACTGAAACCAGGTAAAGACACCACAAAAAAAGAAAATTACAGACCAGTATCCCTCATGAACATTGACACAAAAATCCTCAACAAAATTCTAGCCAATAGAATTCAACAACATATCAAAAAAATAATTCACCATGACCAAGTGGAATTTATACCAGGTATGCAGGGATTGTTCAATATTATAAAAACATTCAATG
>NW_004444101.1:529908-531743 GCF_000243295.1 Trichechus manatus latirostris | reverse complement strand
TCTATATACATATATTTATACACTTTACTGGTTTTGCTTCTCTATAGAACCCAGCCTAAGACAAAGAACAAAGTGGGAAGCCTCACACTTCCTGATTTTAGAACTTAATACACCACCACAGTAGTTAAAACAGCCTGGTACTTGTACAATAACAGATACATAGACCAATGGAACAGAATTGAGAATCCAGATATAAATTCATCCACCTATGAGCAGCTGATATTTGACAAGGGCCCAAAGTCTGTTAAATGGGGAAAATACAGTCTCTTTAACAAATGGTGCGGGCATAACTGAATATCCATCTGCAAAAAAATGAAACAAGACCCATACCTTACATCATGCACAAAAACTAACTCAAAATGGATCAAAGATCTAAATATAAAATCTAAAACGATAAAGATCATGGAAGTAAAAATAGGGACAATGCTCGGAGCCCTAATACATGGCATAAACAGAATACAAAACATTACTAACAATGCCCAAACACAGAAGAAAAACTAGATAGCTGGGAACTCCTAAAAATCAAACACTTCTGCTCATCAAAAGACTTCAACAAAAGACTAAAAAGACAACCTACAGACTGGGAAAAATTTTTTGGCTGTGACAAATCCGATCAGTGTCTAATCTCTAAAATCTCCAGGATACTGCAAAACTTCAACAACAAAAAGACAAATAACCCAATTGAAAAATGGGCAAAGGATAGGAACAGGCACTTCGCCAAAGAAGACATTCGGCTGGCTAACAGATACATGAGGAAATGCTCATGATCTTTAGCCCTTAGAAAAATGCAAATCAAAACTACAAGGAGATACCATCTTACCCCAAAAAGGCTAGCATTAATCCGAAAAACACAAAATAATAAATGTTGGAGTGGTTTTGGAGAGACTGGAACGGTTATACGCTGATGCAGGGAATATAAAATGGTACAACCACTTTGGAAATAAATTTGGCGCTTCCTTAAAAAGCTAGAAATAGAAATACACATATGATCCAGCAATCACACTCTTGGAATATATCCTAGAAAAATAAGAACCATCACATGAATAGATATATGTACACCTGTGTTCATTGCAGCACTGTTCACAATAGGAAAAAGATGGAAACCACCTATGTGCCCATCAATGGACAAATGGATAAACAAATTATGGTATATTCACACAATGGAATACTATGCAATAATAAAGAACAATGATGAATCTGCGAAACATATCATAGCATGGATGAATCTGGAAGGCATTATGCTGAGTGAACTTAGTCGCAAAAGGACAGATATTATATGAGACCACTGTTATAAGAACTCAAGAAATGGTTTAAACACAGAAGAAAACATTCTTTGATGGTTACGAGGGTGGGGAGGGAGGGAGATGGGTATTCATTAACTGGATAGTAGACAAGAATCATCTTAGGTGAAAGGAAGGACAACCCACAATACAGAGGAAGTCAGCACAACTGGGCTAAACCAAAAGTTAAGAAGTTTCCTGAATACAACCAAACACTTCGAGGGACAGAGTAGCAGGGGCAGGGGTCTAGGGACCGTGGTTTCACGGGACATCTAGGTCAATTGGCATAACAAAGTTTATCAAGAAAATGTTCTGCATCCTACTTTGGTGAGTGTCATCTGGGGTCTTAAAAGCTAGCAAGCGGCCATCTAAGATACATCAATTGGTTCCAACCCACCTGGAGCAAAGGAGAATGAACAACATGAAAGACACAAGGAAAACATCAGCCCAAGAGACAGAAAGGGCCACATAAACCAGAGACTCCATCAGCCTGAGACCAGAAGAACTAGATGGTGCCTGGCTACCACCAATGACCACCCTGACAGGGAACACAAC
>NW_004444101.1:519258-528857 GCF_000243295.1 Trichechus manatus latirostris | reverse complement strand
GTTGGTGAAGAATATTGAATATACCACGGACTGCCGAAAGAAGGAACAAATCTGTCTTGGAAGAAGTACAACCAGAATGCTCCTTGGCAGCACGGATGGCGAGACTAGGTCTCACATACTTTGGACATGTTATCAGGAGTGATCAGTCCCTGAAGAAAGACATCATGCTTGGTGAAGTAGAGGGCCAGCGAAAAAGAGGAAGACCTTCAACAAGATGTATTGACACAGCGGCTGCAACAATGGGCTCAAGCATAGCAATGATTGTGAGGACGGCACAGGACCAGGCAGCGTTTCATTCTGTTGTACATGGAGTCCCTATGAGTTGGAACCCCCTCGTTGGCGCCTAACAACGACAACATAAGCAACTGGAGCCCAAGAAGAAGAGGAGAGAGAGAATGGGATAGAAAGAAACATTTGAAGAAATAATTACCCAATGTCTCCCAAATTTGGTGAAAGACAGATCTGAGAAGTTCAGCAAACCCCAAACAGGAGAGACGTGAGAGAAAGAGTCAAACATGTACATGGTTGTCTGGATGCTCAATTACTGTTGTTGAGTCAAGTTTACCCTGAGGCTAACTCTTTCATTACCATTAGGTTAGCAGTAAACCAGCCACTTTTTATGCCTCTGGACCTCGTAGGTAATACACTATTCCAGTTCTAATGCATTTAGTGTCAAGGTGGTTCCCTTTTGAAATGTGTGAAGCTCAGCAGACCGGAGTTGGAGCCTCATTGTTGTGTAGGTTGAGCATTGTATTAGGTGATACTTCCTGGATGTGTTAGTTTCGTAAGCTTTTGATTTTTTTCCCCCTTTATTTCTGTGAGGTAAGTCTTGCAAGCATAATTACGGCTTTCCTGTGTGATAGTTAGGGAGCCCTGATGGGTTTGTTTTGGTTTTTCTGGGTCACATATGGAAAACCGGAAGTTCTCCATGTAACCTAATGGAAAGACACCCGCGATAAATTACTTATCTAATGCTCATTGGTGTGTTGTCATACCACAGATCAGCGATGCCACAGTGCCACTTGCCTCATTGATGGTTTGTATTACCAGGTCATATTTCTCAAAATCCATATTACCAATCAAAAATTTAAACACACTCAATTAGTAAGCATGCATTCCAATACTGAAAACATGTGCCAACAAAAAGAAAAAGGAGAAAAAATGTAGTAACGAAAGGACTAAAGAACAGAGTTCATTGGAGGCGCGCAGAGAGGAGGCAATCACAGTTTCCTATTTGGAGATGAGCCGAGTCACCCTCCTCCTCACAAACATGCTGCTTCCAGCGGGGGGTTAGCATATTATGGCCCTCCACCTGTTTTTGTTAATAAAGTTTTATTGCCACACAGCCATGCCCATTTGTTTACACATTGTCAATTTCATGCTACAATGGCAAAGTTGAGTAGTTTCCACAGAGACCTTATGTATCACCTGCAAAATCTAAACTATATACTATCTGGCCCTTTACAGAAAAAGCTTGGTGACCCCTGGCCAAGTGAAAAGTTCAAACTTCCTTCATAGCCCGTGTCCAAGGGCCTAAAAAGATGTGCCATGAGCAAGCTTAGCCCTGCCATCTCTCCCAGCCTTCCTTCACTCACCCTACGCTCCAGAGTGTGGTTGGAAGCAGGTGTTGGTCTGCAAACTGGCACCAAAGTCAAGAGTCAGCACTTAGAAACCCTTACAGCAATTTGACACACATTATAGCACAACATCCCAGGGCGTGATCTGTGGGCTTGTAATTACATGCTTTTTTCTCATCTTATTTTTTCTAGTAATTAATTATCATTGCATTTTGAAAGAGAATCAGTGTGCAACAAATTGGGGGGGAAAGAATCCCTGGTCCTTCACCTCAGCGAGTTAGCAGCTCGGGTCTAAACAGTTACACTCAGTCACACTATCAAAGCGCTCACCCTTCTCAGCCTTTGCATAGACAGTCTCCTCTGCTACTTCCTGTCTGTCCTCGCCTGCTCTCACAACACAGCCACCCAGCCTTCCTGGGCGCTCACAAGCTTCAGCCGGCTTCACACTTCGACAATGAGCTGAGTGTGCTTGGCAGGATACTTGTTAGGGATCAACACTCGTGAAAGGCAGATGGAGAAGTTGATCCGTGACAGAGGCTGGACAGAGCCGTGGCCAACCCCAAGGGACGCTTTGAGCCGATAGGACCTGGTACAGTTTTCCCACATTGGCCAAAATGGCAGACCTTTCTACCACAGCTGGTTCAATCACAGGATCTGGCCGACTTGGAAGGGGATTCTTTGGTGAGGCGGCTGTCTGCAGCTGAGGCAAACCCTGAAGGAGTGACATGGGGCCACAAATCCTCCCTAAAGGCAGGGTCCAGGTGGCACATCTCTGTGTCCACCAAAGGGTTTGGGCCCTGCCACTCACCACAGCCCTGAACCCTGTGGTTGTGAGAGAAAAAATAAGTAAATATGTGTATTAATTGTTTACTGAGAAACTAATTTGCTCTGTAAACCCTCATCTAAAATACAATTAAAAAATAAAAAAAAAGATTACATATCAATTTGTTTACATATCAAAAAAAAAAAAAACCTCATCTGCTAACAAAAAGGTAAGCAGTTGGAATCCACCAGCTGCTCCTTGGAAACCCTATCGGCCAGTTCTGCTCTGTCCTGTAGGGTCACTATGAGTCAGAATCAACTCGGTGGTGACAGGTTTGGTTTTATAGGGGTTAGGATTTACAACACATGTATTTGGGGGACATAATTCAATCCATAACACTGGATCAAACCAAAAAACTAAACCCATTGTCGTCAAGTCGATCCTGACTCATAGCACTGGATAAAGACCTATCTTTACTGATGAAAATAGACAGTCTGAGTAAAATCAATGTGAGGGGAAAAGGCCACATATGAACACAAGCAGATAATAAAGTTAAAAAAAAAAATTTTTTTTTCAGGAAAAAAATCCAACCATCTAAGAAGAAAACCAGGTCGCCTAGAAAGAAATCAGAACTTTGTTGCCTCCAACCACTCATTTTTACCATTAAATACCAGAAGATAATGAGACAACATATACTGAGTTTTGAGAGGAAAAGCCTGTGCCTAAAACTTTATATCCACTAATTACAGTACGGAATTTCATCAGCTGCTTCTGCCATAGTTTCTTTATTAAGTCATTCCACTAGAGTTGGTCCCTTAATTCATCCTGTATTTTTCTCGGGGGTTAATAATATTGTAGGAAACATCTTTGTACCTGAGTTTTTGTGTATTTCTTAATGTTTCCTTAGAGTAAATCCCTACAAGTAGAATTTCTGGATAAAGGGGAGCATGCTTTTTAAAGTGCTTAATAAATATTTCTAAACTGTACAGAAGATTATTCTCACTTGACCTCCCACCTGCAAACCAGGAGTGTTAGCTTCACTAAACTCTTCCGAACCTCGATTTTTAAAAAGCTTTCCCAATTTGACAGGTGAATAAAAGCTATCTTGTTATTTTAAGTTGTATTTTAAATTAGTAAAACTGGGCATTATGCATATGTTCAATACATATATATTTAATGGAGTCCTAGGTGGCCCAAATGGTTAAGCGCTGGACTACTAACCAAATGGTTGGCGATTCAAACCCACCCAGAGGCACCTCAGAAGTAAAGCCTGGCAACCTGCTTCTGAAAGGCCGCAGCCTCACAAGCTCTATGGAACAGTAGTACTCTGCACACATGGGTCTCCATGAGTCAGAATCAACTCAACAGCAACCAATAATAACAACAAATGTTTGATAAAAAAAAAAAAAAAAAAAAAACCCACTGCTGTGGAGTTGATTCCAACTCATAGTGACCCTGTAGGACAGAGTAGAACTGCCCCACAGGGTTTCCAAGGCTGTAAATCTTTACGGAAGCAGACTACCACCTCGTTCTCCCTCGGCATGCCTGGTGGGGTCAAACCACTGACCTTTCAGTTAGCAGCCCAGCACTTCACCGCTGCACCACCAGGGCTGCTAAATACTCAATAGTCATTTAGTCTCTCTTTTTTTTTTTTTTACTGGCAAAAAAGAGAAAATCAGAAAAATAGGCAGGACATTATAGGAAATATAAATGAAATGCTTAATAGTCATTTATATTTCCTGTAATGTCGTGCCTATTTGTCTGATTTTTTATCAGTAAAAAAAAGTAAGTGTGATGAGCTTTAAGCCCATCAGACAAAACTGGCCTCACTTTCCTCTGTTCAGAGTAGCACCTCCAGGAGACCTCTCTGCTCAACCCCAGGATTCGCAAAAGTCTCCTTTCTGGAAAGAGAGAAAGGATCCTAGGGCAACAATCTGACAAAACCAACTTCAGGAGACAAGTATTTGGCTCCCTGTGTGAGATTCATAAAAAACAATCAGTCTGAATGTGCAATTTGTCTCAAGAGGCAGACAGTGCAATTTTATCATGTAATTAAATCCCCATGCCAGTTATAAAGAAACTTCATCACCTTTGTCAGGGAACGCTTCCATGATATGCTTTCCAGCAATGTCCCCAGAGTCTGTAAATGTCCTCTCAAGGCTGTTTACTCGCGGCTGTGCCTGCTAAGGGCCTGGTGGCTCTGTTTTACTCTTTACCACAGTGGATACGATGTGTTAAGGCCACCTTTGTTTCTGAGCCTCCAAAAATGCCCTCCTGGGCTCTCAGGGAAAGTAGCACTTGACCTTTGTGCAAGATCACATTCATAATGAGAAGCAGCTTTGTTGTTTTGCATTATCTGCACTGGGCTCGGTACCAATGTCGGGAAAACAAGTTAGTGAGGTTTTTTTTTTTTAAATCCATATTGTCTTCTTCCACATGATGGGAACAAGATTTCTTAATAATGTGAAATCAGTACAGACAATTTAAGTCATTATTAATAGCTATAACTTGATCTGAGGAAGCAAAATGTTTTAATGTTTTGTTAAATGAGGTGTGCCGTGCTAACGTTGTTATCCAGAGAGAAGGTTAACATACTTGAACAATTGTGAGATTAAATGCCTGTGTGACAAACGCGGGGGACTGTGTGCATGTGTCCTGTAACTCTTAAAAGTAAAGACTTAGAGACATGTCCAGTCACTTATTTAAAAAAAGAAGAAGAAGACAAGAGGTGAAGGACAAGTGGTCTTCAGAAATTAAATAGAGAAAATGAGGGGAAAAAAAAATAAATGTGGAAATAAACCCACTGTAAGACCTGGGGTTATTGTGTCAATTGATAGTAACGTTAGTGCGCTAGGGTCCTGTTAGATTTCGTACATGGCCATTTACAGAACCAATTCACCCAGCAAGTACAAAATTGACTGGTGGTATTTTGTTAGCTGCCGTCAAGTTGACTCCGTCTCATGATGCCCTTGTGTACGACAGAACGAAACAGCGCCCAGTCCTGCGCCATCTTCAGAATCTTTGTTATATTGGAGTCCATTGTTGTGACTATTGTGTCAATCCAGCTCAAGGAGGGTTTCCCTTGTTTTTTTGACCCTCTATTTTACCAACCATGATGTCCTTTTGTAGTGATGGGTCTTTCCTGATAATGTGTCCCACTTAACCAAGGTGAAGTCTCACCATCCTACTTCTGAGGAGCATCCCAGTTGTATTTATTCTAAACTGATTTGTTCATTCTTCTGGCAGTCCATGGTATATTCAATATTCTTTAACAACACTACAATTCAAACGCATCAATTCTGCTCTGTCTCCTTCATTCAGTGTCCAGCTTTCACATTTATATGGAGCGATTGAAAAGACCATGGTGCGGGTCAGGCGCACCTTAGTCATCAAAGTAACATCTTTGCTTTTTAGACAAAATTGACCACCATAGTAACATACATCATCATATTTTAAGAAAGTGTGCAGTGGGCACAGAGTCTCATGATATCTACAAGGTTACTGACTTCCTGCCCTATTTTGACCATGTACTTGGACACTTGACCCAGAAGGATGCCAGACTCCCAATGGCGAAGAAAGAATTTGCACGTTCACCTTTCCCCAAGATCACAACACAGTGGTTAAGCTTTTGGCTGCTAACCAAAAGGTCAGCCATTCGAATCCACCAGCGGCTCCTTGGAAACCCTATGGGGCAGTTCTACTCTGTCCTATAGGGTCGCTGTGAGTTGAAATCGACTCCATGGCAACTTTTTTTTTTTTTCACTAGTTTTAAGATCACAGCTGGGTGGCATCCTACAAACGAGGAAATTCTACCTCCTAGCCTGGACCCATGGGGAGTTGCTGCCTTGGGGAAGTAGTCTGACCCTGCCATAAAACCACCTGCCCCACCTTTCAAACTCAGCTGGGTTACCCCACAGAAAGCACCAGCAGATTTAATCCTCAGATGTTCTAAGGAAACAAAAATCATTGGTCAACTCAATGACAGGAAGCAAAGATCCCTGTATTACACGAAAGTAATAATTACCATTTGAACACTACCATCTGTATATCCCATTATAATTTCAAGGTGATTTTACTTTTCTCATCTCATTTGATCCAGAGGCAAAAACTCCCTCTCATTAACTACCTACGTTACGAGAAGAACTAATTTTTCTGTATCCTGTGGATAAAGCATTATGCTTATCATTTAAGTCCCAAAAATATTTTTTGAAAAACTCTATTCAAGTCCAGTTGACTACCTCGCTCACTATTAGAGAAATTTAGTCTATTCACCTAGCCATCCGAAGAAAAGCTGGGTAACCTCTCCTGCTTGGATTTCTGTCTTTCTTTTCCTAAGTCCACACTCTGCAATAAAAGCCTTAGAAATTAAGTGTTTAATGCTGTGTCACGGTCCATCTGCACAAATACGGTTCCTCCATTAAATAGGGGCCATTTAATAGTTCATCTGAAGCACTAAAAATATTAAATGCATTGATTTGTAGGAAATTATATTCATAAGCTGGAACCCTGGTGACGCAGTGGTTAAGCACTAGGCGATAACTAAAAGGTCAGCGGTTCGAACCCACCAGCTATTCCAAGGGAGAAAGATGTGGTGGTCTACTTCTGTAAAGATTACAGCCTTGGAAACCCTTTGGGACAGTTCTACTGAGTCCTACAGGGTCGCTATGAGTCCGAATTGACTCAGTGGCAACAGGTTTAGTTTTGTTCTGGTTTGATAGTCATCAGAACCCTTCTCTTTCAAGAAGGACATCATATTTATTCAGAAGAATTTCCTTGATCAGCCCCCTTAAGTAGAAGCTGAAACCCTGTGGGCCCTGAGAATGAAGGGAACCACGCTGAAAGGGGAGGGGGAAGATTTTACTTGTTGCACCAGAGAAAGAGGAAGTAGATATGGAGGAGCAAGGAGAAATAAGGCTGTGCAAACTGTGATTGCTATTGTTGTTGTTAGCTGGCATCGAGTCAGCCTCCCAGTTCATGGCCACCCCACGCACAATGGAACAAAATGCTGCCTTGTCCTGTACCATCCCCATGATCGCTTGTGGATGGGACCCTTGTGCAATGTGTGTCCCCACTCCCTTTTTTAAATAGTCCCAAACCGTCTTTTTCATAATCCATCCGGGGATCTTGCCTGGGATGGATGTCAAGTTCACCAGTCTGAAGAATCTGAATGATTTTCCTATTTGAAAACGAAAACACTAGTCTTCCGGTCCTTCTTCCATTTTATCAGGATTCCTCAAAAATTTCAACAATTGTTCAGTAACTTCCTACCCAACTTCAGTCTTGGGAGAAGTAGAGTTTCATATGGACTGAAGGAGGCAGAGAAGGTAAGACTTAACTTGCGTCTTGGATTGGCTTTGATTAAGCTGAGAAGGATAAAGACAATAAAAATGAGATGAAAGGGGCTTGGCCCCAGCGAGGTATGAATGGGCAGGACTGGTGGGCGGCAGACAAGAAAGGCCCTGACCAAGTGCACTGGATCAGGAACTGGTGCCATCCATGTAACTAAAGGACACTGTTCAGTGGGAAGGAAGACGAAAACACTTGTCTGTCAGGTCTTTGGCTTTGCTTGTTCGTGTGCTCCTTCAGAGTAAGGGCGTTGTGTTTTTTTGTCTCTAAATCCCCAAAACCTAACAACTCACCCTGTTAGCTGTTGTTGTTAGATGCCATCAAGTGGGCTCTAACTCATAGCGTCCCCTCATATAACAAGACGAAAGATTTCCCTGTCCTGTGTCATCCTCACAATCATTATATTTCAACCCATTGTTGCAGCCACTGTGTCAATCTATCTCATTGAGGGTCTTCCTCTTTTTTGCTGACCCTCTACTTTACCAAGAGTGATGTCCTTGTAGTCCCTACAAGCTGAAATTGGTTTGATGGCACCTAACAACATCACACCCTAAAAAAGCCAGAACCAAATCCGTTGGCATCGAGTCAATTCCGACTCAGAATGACCCTGTAGGACAGAGTAGAACTGCCCCATAGAGTTTCCAAGGAGCACCTGGTGGATTCAAACTGCCAACCCTTTGGTTAGCAGCTGTATCACTTAACCACTACGCCACCAGGGTTCCCCATCACACCCTAGAACGTAATAATAATTCCATAAATGTTAATTGAGTGAATAGATGAAAGAATGGGTTGATTTCCAGGTCTGTTTATTTTATGGATAGTTACACATACAGCTATGCTATTCTTGTTCTTTAAAAAAAAAAAAAAAAGATAGCTCTCTGCCCTGTCCACATGGCCATGAAGAAATCAACATGTCCTACTTACGACACCAATGCTGTCTACCATGAGCTATTTTCAAAGTTCTGTCAACGAATCAAGTCTGCTTCTCAAGTACGGCTCCCTACCCAGTGAGAGCAAGCTTGGGTATTTAACGGTACTGTTGACAAACAGCACTTGGGAAGCTAAATTTAGTGCAGAGCACAGTAGCTTTTAGTCCTTGGACTCGCCTCTCATATACCACCCCCTTTTAAAAATAACTAATGACAATTACATCAGGTACGAAAGAATCTTCCTCAGTTTAAAGTGACATGAAAACTCAAGTGGGATCATATTACAGTTGTGCATGAGTAAATCCTTCAGAAATGTATCTAATTACAAACAATCAGTCTAAGAAAAATAATATGGCAAAATGGCTATACTTAGTGAAATGAAATATCCAAAGAGCTTAATAATGCTGCTGAAATGAATAGAGCAAGTACAGAATATTTTAAATGAAAGAGGGGGAAGAGTAGATGGGACAGTGATTTCATTCTGGTGTACGATGGATAAGGGAAACGGTCTCCGTAGTATCTTTGTTCATCATTTTATGCATGCAAATGCCTTTTGTGCCCATTGAGGCTGTAAGTTCCATTGAGGCAAACACAGTCTGTGTCTTCTTTACTGCTACCTTCTCCACAGCACCCAGCAGTGTTTTGGGCACCTATGAAAACCCAAAACCAAACCCACTGCCGTCAAGTCTATTCCAACTCCTGCTAACCCCCGGTGTAGAACTGCCCCATAGGGTTTTCTTGACTGTAATCTTTACTGAAGCTGATTGTCAGGACTTTCTTCTGTGGCATGGCTGGGTGGGTTCAAACCACCAACCTTTCTGGGTTTGTAGTCCAGTGCAAACTGTTTACAGCACCCAGGGACGTAGTGGACAGGTAACAAACCTCCGCGGTTCTTACTGATGACTCTGCACTGATGCTGCCTTTGCTGCTGCTGACATTGACGAAGGGGATAAACGTTAAAACATGGGAAAGAAGGTTTTTGAA
>NW_004444101.1:517834-518729 GCF_000243295.1 Trichechus manatus latirostris | reverse complement strand
CCAATTCATTCATTCTTTCAACCGTTTTCATTGAGGACCTATTGTGTGCTAGGTGCTGAGAACCTAACTGCACTGGTTTCCTGAAGCCATCATAACAAAGCACCACAAACCAGGTAGCTTATGAGAACAGAAATGTACTGTCTCCCAGTTCTAGAGGCTAGATGTCTGAGACCAGGGTGTCAGCCCTGTTGATTCCTTCTGAGGGCTCTGAGGGAGAATCTGTTCCGTGCCTCTCTCCTAGCTTCTGGTGATGGCCAACAACCCTTGGCGTTCTTTGGCTTATACATGCATCGCTCCAATGTCTGCCTCCTTCCATCTGTGTGTCCCTGTCTCTGTGTCTCTTCTCTTTTATAAGGACACCAGTCGTAGAGGAATAGGACCCACGCTACTCCAGTCTGACCTCATGTTAACTGACAACATCTTCAAAGACCCTGTTTCCAAAGAAGGTCTTGCTCACAGGTACCGGAGGTTAGGACTTCAACATCTTTTGGGGGGACACAATTCAACCCGTAACGCCAACAGAGATTAAGAAGTAGTCCCTACCCCTAAGAAGTCCATGGTCAAACGGGGTCACAGACAAGTGCCCTGCAGCGACAGTGCAGTGTGCAGGCACCATGGTCTTCTCAGGGGACCCTTGGGACACTCTGTGAGCACAGACTCTGGGTCTAGTCAGGGAGGTTAGAGGAGGCTTCCTGGCCAAACCATGTCTAAGCTGAGTCTTGAAGAACGCGTGAAGACGGCCCGTGATAAGTGGAAAATGAGAAAGCCCAGGCAACAGGGACAGAGTGTGCAAACACCTGAATTAGGCCCCTGGGCTGGGGTATGGCTGCTCAGGAGACAGCAGGGAGGGAGGGGGCAGGAAGACCCAGTACTTATGTTAGGGTATTTGGGCTTT
>NW_004444101.1:514812-515658 GCF_000243295.1 Trichechus manatus latirostris | reverse complement strand
CTTTGGGATCAGTTCTCAGCAACTGGAAGAAGGTCATAGGCCACCAGGGGCCCCAGATGGTACCTTTGGGAACTCCTGGGCTGGTCCTTTGGAGCCTCTCAGCCAGGGGCACTCACAAAGAGTGTGGTCACCTAAAGCGTCTGCCGGGTCTCCCTCATGCATCCTCGGGGCATACGTCCATGTGTCACAGCGGGAGAGAATGCGGTTGGGACAGACAGCAAGAAGACGCACTTCAAAGCGGGAAAGCGAAGCCTCACGTATTTTAGGTTGGAACAATTTATTAGTAAGAATTTGCTGATTCGCTGTGGGGCCTTCACCACGTTTCTTAACCTCTAGGCCAGGGACCAACTTTTTCTGTAAAGGTCTAGACAGTAAATATTTTCGGCTTTTCAGGCCACACGGTCTCTGTCACAACCGCTCAGCTCTGCCGCTGTGAATGCAAAGTAGTCGTCGATAATATGTGAATGAACTCGTACGGACCCTGGGAGGTGAATGTCATGTAATTTCCACCCACCACAAAATACTGGTCTTCTTTTTATATTTTCCCCAAAGATTTAAAAATGTAAAAACAATTCTTAGCTCACCGACCGCACAAAACTGGGAGCGGAGGGTGCCGACTGGTGGGGCCGTCACCCTTGCTAGCTTGAACATTGTTTAGGAGTAGGGCCCCCTAAAGTCGGCACCACCTTCCCTCAAAAAAACCCCTTGCCATCGAGTCAATTCTGACTCATAGTGACCCTATAGGACAGAGTAGAACTGCCACACAGGGTTTCCGAGGAGCCCCTGGTGGATTCGAACTGCCGAGTGGTTAGCTGTTAACCACTACGCCACCAGGGTTTCCAATTC
>NW_004444101.1:507904-513844 GCF_000243295.1 Trichechus manatus latirostris | reverse complement strand
ACTTTGGTCACTGAAGTCATGTTTACGAGTTAGTCACTTAACCTACACAAACAGGTATAAAATAAATGCTATTTAAGGCTAGGAAAACACCAGCCCAGGCACACAGCAGGATGAGGGGGAAGAGTACGTCACAATCGGGGGTGTGCCTAGTGTCTGCCCTTGTTGTGTAGAGAGCTGTTTGTGAGACAGACAGATGTGCCGTCTCTAGAATTCGTATCTATATAATCACAAGGTGGTGGCTGAGCACTGTGGCATCTCAGAGGTCACGTGACCCGGGTCGTATCAAGTAACCATTATCACATCGGAGCCCACGGGAGTTATAAATACACCAGCATGGAGCCCCAACTGGATGACAATTGAGTAATGACAATAGAAATAGCACATGCTGGATACGATCATCTTTCCGCTTCCCGAAGAACTTCTCCGAAATCAACTGCATTGCAATGGAGAGTCAGCCTGAGCCAGTTACAGGAAAACTCCAGATCTTTCAGACGACGGACAAGGAGCTTCTGGTGAGAGCTGGGTCCCCGGTGCGCGAGTACCACTCTGCGCTGGTCACTGGAGACCTGGACCGCCTGAAGCCCCTCATGGACCAGTTCTTCCAGGATGCCGACCTGGTGTTTGAGATCCACACAGATGAGATGGAGTGGCAGGTGAAGTCCCTAACCGCCTTTGGATTCTCAGGTACCCTTGTTCCTTCCAAAGCATAGCTTGTCTACTTTTAAGAAGCCACTAATGCCCTGTCGGCACTGTGGTTAACACACGCTCGGGAAAGGACTTTAAGAATGAGAGTCGGTTGGCCCACATTCTAAGATGTAGGCTTTAGGTGATGGGATGGGAGAGATCAAACTGGAAAGGCAGAACTGGTGGTGAGAAGACCCATTTAACACTGGAAGGGCCTGTTCTCTTTAAAAGAGAGTGTTGCTTTGGGTGACTATCAGCCAGCGCCTGCAGTGGGCAGGCCAGGAAGGCGGGGGCTGGAGAGGAACGTCTCTCCTTGGAGGGTATCCGGAGCAAGGCCCTGATGTGCAGCTGTGTACGCAGTCCTGTGACTACGTGAGGGCCGCGGCTGTAGCGAGGTGGCGGGGCACAGCCAACATCAGCAGAGGAGGGGCCACCGAGCTCTGCGCCGATCTTCCCCGAGAGCCTGGGGACCTGCGAACAGGGGCAGAGAGGAAGAAATCGGGGGTCCTTGAGTTGTAGATAAGTTTGAGTACACTCTTGCCACCTGAACATGGTGGCTGTGTGCTGGGCAGACAGGCAGGTCTCCCAAGTGGAGGGACTCGCCCCCCTCCACCCAGGGAGATAGTACAGAAGAGACACCTGCTTACCCCCAGGCCACCTTGGTGGTACTCTGCAATGGGCAACCCGTCCGCTGTGGGTTCAGGTGTCAAACATTCACCCAGAGGGTCCATGAGCTGGAATAAGGCCCGAGCGCAGAGCAGCAGCCTGCCAGACCGGGCGGCTTTGAGAATCTGCAGTCAGGGGGTGCAGGGCAGTGTCCTGTGTCCCTGACACCCGAGCGCTGGCAGGCAAGGAATGCAGAAGGCCAGCTTCAAACAGCCCGATACAGTTCTGTTTATACCTCGCACAGGAGAAGGGAACACACCCACAACACTGGAAGGGCTAAGTCCTTCACAGCAGCCAGCAAGGCAGCAGGGACTGTGGGGAAGACCCAGACCCAGGTCATGTCCCGTCTGGGCTTCCCAGCTCCCAGCGAGGGAGGACACGGAGCCTGCTGAGCCTCCTCTCTCTACCTGTCCCAAACGGGGTGCAGGCGTCTCCTCCGAAGGGCCGCAGTGGCAACTCAACCAACAAGGCCAGCGGCTTTGCTGCTGCTGCTGTTAGTTGCCATGAAGTTGATCCCAACTCACAGCGCCCCCGTGTGTGCAGAGCAGAACTGCTCCAGAAGGTTTCCAAGGCCGGAACCTTTCAGAAGCAGATCGCCAGGCCTGTCTCCCAAGGCACCACTGGGGGGGTTCGAACCACCAGCCTTTCAGCTAGTAGTCCAGCGCTTAACTGTTTGTGCTACCAGGGACTCCTTCGGCCTGAATGCTCAATTAATAATTATTTTTTAAAATCACGTACTTCCCAGCCCTGGACACACAAATGTCACAATTTCAAACCGATACTCCGTTAGCCCACCTCTTACACGTTGTCTGAGCCCACAGCCTGGTTCTTCTCTTCTGCCCGAATCGGTCCGCCCCTCACTTCTGCGGTTTTGCGAAGGAGAGTTAGCGAATGTTCAGAATGAAGTGACCTTCCTGTTCCTGAGTGAGGACGCTGCGGCCGGGGCTTCAGTGCTTCCAGAGCTCGGTGCAGGCTGGGGCGAGAGGGGAGGCTGGTGCTGGGGGCTGCCTGGGCCCAGTGCTTCTTTCCCTCCACCACCTGACTTCCCCTGCAGCAGAGTCAGAACAGAAATTAGCAAACCTTATTATAAAACAAGGAGCCCTGGTGGCGCCGTGGTTAAGCGCAAACCCACCAGCTGCTCCGTAGGAGAAAGATGTGGCAGTCTGCTTTTGTTAAGATCACAGCCTTGGAAACCCTGTGGGGCAGTTCTACTCTGTCCTATAGCGTCGCTCTGAGTCGAGATCAACTTGACGGCAACGGGTTTGCTTTTTTTTGTTTGTTTGTTTTTTTGATTACTATCATTAAGGAGCCCTGGAGGCATGACAGCTACTAACCAAAAGGTTGGCAGTTCAAACCCACCCAGTGGCTCCACAGGAGAAAGACCTGGTGATCTGCTTCAGTAAAGATCACAACCAAGAAAACACCATGGGCAGTTCTACTCTGTCCTATCGGGTCGCTATGAGTCGGAAGCGACTCAACAGCAGTGGGTTTACGGGTTATGAGACAAGAGGTCATTGGTGGCATTCGCGCTAGACTACTAACCTAAGGAGCCTGGTGGCATGGTGGTTAAGCGCTCGGCTGCTAACGAAAAGGTCGGCAGTTGGAACCCACCAACTGCTCTGAGGGAGAAAGATGTGCAGTGTGCTTCGGTACAGATTACAGCCTTGGAAACCCTGTGGGGCTGCTCTCCGGTGTCCTACAGCATCGCTGTGAGTCAGAATCGACTCGACAGCACACATTAACAACAACTGACCCAAAGGTTGGTGAGTCGAAAGAAAGGCCTGGTGATACGCTTCCATAAAGATTAACCAAAAAACACAAACCCACTGACTCATAGCAACCCTATAGGACAGAGTAGAACTGCCCCATGGTTTCCAAGGAGCAGCTGGTGGATTCGAACTGCCGTTTGGTTAGCAGCCGAACACTTAACCACTGTGCCGTAACGAATACAGCCAAGAAAACTCTATGGAGCAGTTCTACTCTGTAACCCGTGGGGTTGCCATGAGTCAGAATTGACTGCATGCCAGCGGGTTTGATTTTGGTGATAGAACAGTGCCTCTATCACTCTGCCCTTATTTGTATGACGATTTCCTGGCTGCCAATTCCACCTCCCCCTGAAAGGTGCAGAGCGAGGATGGTGCTCCCAACACACAGAACTTGCGCTAACAAGTTTGTGGGGCAGGAAGTCAGGTACGACTCAGGAAGGAGACGGGGAGTCGGGGAGGTTACAGAAAGTAAAAATCCGCTGTGACGCAGGGCACAGAGGGGTGCACCCGGGGCAGGGTAACTGCATGCTGGGATTGTAGGGGACGCTTATGTAGGGCAAGCAGGGTGGCGTTAGCTAGGTTTCTCAGGCTCCGCGAGGGGGAGGTTGGGCATTTTGAATAATTGTGCAGGCTCCAGGGCATAGGGACTGTCCCTGGTTGTTGGGTATCCGGCCTATGGTGATTAGGTGGGTGCATAGAGGCCTGGAGTGTGAGAACTGGAGAGTGGGCTGAATTAGCTGCTCAGGAAGGAGACCAGACTGGCCTCAGGCCAGGGCCTCAAAACTGGGTCAAGACAGCATTTTAAGAAGACGGTAGTGCGGTGCACAGAGCAGGTTCACAGTGGCACCCTTGGTACCAGGTCTGTGGTGGAGGATTCCCATCCAGTAGACCCATCCGGTTCTTATCCAAGGAGAGCACTGCATGGAGGAGCTGATGTTCAGAGGGGTGTACTACAGTGGCAGGTGGGGGGGAGCCTAAGTCCACTGTTCCTCCTCGTGGCGGAGCCAGCTGGGAGATTGGGAGTGACCTGTGCTAACAGAGAGACCTGCCCAACCTCAGACCCCAGGTGCTCACCCAGGCGCTCAGGAAGTCCTGGTGGAGCTCAAGGCCATCTCCAGGGATGCTGGAGAAAGGTCCTGGCCCTAAGCTATGGCCGCATCCCATAGCCCATGGGAAGACTTGGGAATCCAGGGTGGGTGAGCGGAGCTGCTGGGGGTCTGGGAGCTTAGTCTGCCCTGAGAATGGAGCACCCCCTTCCTTGCCCCAGTAAGTAGACTTCACATCTCGGGAAAACGAACAGAATGTAAGAACCAAGGAACCGGGTTATCGTTAGCATTAAGGACTACAGCCATCATCCCCGCCAAACCACAGCCTGGTCTCCACCAGGAAGGGCAGCCGGACCTCGTGCAGGCCCCTGTGTCCAGGCCTCTACCACCATCACGCCACCACCAGGGACCACAGGCCTCCATTCGTCCCGAGGGTGGAAGGCCTCCAGCTTTGGGCAGGCTGGCATGATGCTCCACCTGCAGATAGGTAACTAATGAGTGTCTTTCACAACTTCTCAGCATGGGTCCCAGGAAGAAGAGGGCCTGTGCAAAGGGTCTCCTCGGCAGCTCATTACAGCCCCGGTATCGATTCTTCCATCATTATCAGAACCTGTCCTGCCAAGTGAAATCCCGTCCCTTGATGTGTATTCACCAGGGACGGCTTCCTGTTCCCACCGGCACTCCGTGCACTAACAAACCTTCCAAGGGCCTTTTGAAAGCTCCAAAGTTTTCAGAGAAGTAAAATGGATAGCACCTGCTTCATTTTATCCCTCAAGAAAGAGCAACCCTATACACACACACCAAACCCTAAAAAGCGCAAAGAAACAAACCAGGATTGTGCTGACTGTGGTCCCCCACATCAAAGCCGCCTTCTGAAACCCAGCCGCTGGCTTGCTGGCCAAACTTTATCAGGCCTTTTCATGAGCTTACCTGGGGATGTGGGTCACTTTGTTTTGTCTGTTGTCTTAATGGCATAAAGGGGTAACTTTGGGTCTCAAGAGGGGATTCGATTCTAGAAAAATCCACAGCCCAATGAGCACTGCCCTTCCTCCCTTAAACTGCCCCTAACTCAGAGCCTGGAAAATGCAAATTTCTCACTTATAGTCTCCCCATGGCCCCTGTTTGTTCAGAGGTTAACTCCTTGATTCTTAACCCTGATTCCTCAGTCACCCCATGTGAGGGAAAACGCCCTTGCCTCCCACCCCCGCCTCCACCTCTCTGCCTCCAATTGGGCCTTTCAATCCCTTTTTCCTTCCTTCTCTCCCCGTCTCTCTGTCTCCATCTCTCTCTCTGCTTCTCTGTTCTTTCGCAGCATGTCTGTCAGCTCTGGATCTCTCTCTGTCTTTGTCTCTGTGACCGTTTGTCTCTCTCCCTCCCATCTTTCCCTTGATGAGACTCTCTGCCGCTCTCTGTCTCTTCACATCTGCGGCTGTGTCTCACACTGTCTCTGCATCTCCTCTCTCCCCGTGTATGAATGGTCTCTCTCTTTCTCTCTTCTTATCTCTGTATCGCTTTATCTCCTCTTTCTCACTTCTACCTTCTCTCTCCGTTCTCCCCTCGCTTCTCTCTCTCTATTCTCTCTCTCTTTCCTTCTCTATCTCTATATCTCCTGTCTCTTTCTCTCTTCTCTCTCTCCCCAATATCTGTGTCTGGCTGCTTCTCAATGTGTCCCTCTGTCCCTAACCCTCTGGGTCTTTGTATCTCTCGGTACAAGCCCACCTGGTACCTCTGGGAGCCGGTTTCACCCTCGTTCGGCTCCCCCGCTCACCTCTCCCCCC
>NW_004444101.1:490561-506674 GCF_000243295.1 Trichechus manatus latirostris | reverse complement strand
CCCCGGCCCCCAGGCCCCCGGGCGGGTCTAATTAGCGCTGATTGCAGCGGAGGGGGGAGGCGCCACACCGCGGTAATGAGCGGGTGATCACCGCCTGCAGACAACAGCGCGGAATCATGCTAAAAGGCCACTGACGGGGTTGGAGGCTGAAAAATTAGGATTTTTAATGATAATCTTATGCAGAATAATTGTCACAGTGTGACATAAATGGTTAGCTTTTCGGGCGGGAGCTTCAGCGGACTTCGGAGTCCCATAAGAAGGCTGAGCTGGGCCCTGGCCAAGTGCACGCCTGCCCAGGTCCTGGGGGAACTGGGTGCCTGCCCTCAGGTGTCCAGCCCCTTGGCTGTCCTTGGAGAGCTTCTGTCCCTAGAGGTCCAGTGGGTCCTGGGAGAAGCAGTGGGGTGCCACGGTGTAGTTCACGTGGTTGATGTTGGGGTTCCTAGCTTGCATTGTGCCATCTTGACATTTCTTTTAGCCAGCATGTTCCAGCCCCTCCCCTTGGGTGATAATTTCTTGATCTTTTAGTTCTGTGATGAGTATTAAATAAGAGCACCCATGTGAAGTGCTTGGAGGAGTCCCTGAGTGGCACAAATGGTTAAGCACTCACTTCTAGCTGAAAGGTTGGCAGTTTGAAGCTACCCAGAGGTGCCTCAGAAGAAAGGCCTGGCAATCTGCTTCTGAAAGATCACAGCCTTCAAAACCCTATGGATTAAAAAAAAAACCTATGGAGCAGTTCCACTCTGCATACATGGAGTCGTCATGAGTCCGAATCAGCTTCCTCCACAGCAACTAACAACAAGGAGCTTGGAGCATGGCGGACTCAGAGAAACTGCGTGGCCCTTACTGTTTGTCCCCCATGTCTCCTACGTTGCCCGAGGGCTGCTGGGCTCTCAGAGACCAAGACGGGGACACCATCTAAGAAATGTCACTTGGGTTCAGAATGGGGACTCAGAAAAGAACTGGAAGGCCACAGAGAGTCTTGAGAAGCCTGGGCTGTTGAGTCTGAAGGAAAGAACATTCTAACAACATTTTTTAAAAGCAGCTTTGCGGAGGTGTAATTGGTATACAGGAAGGCACGCATGTTTAATATATACAATTTGATAAATTTTGACGTATGTATACACTCATGAAAACATCCCCGAAATCCAGATAGTGAACATATCCATCACTCCCCAAAGTTTCCTGTGCCCTTCTGGAACCTCTCCCACACCACCCCCTTCCTCCACCCCTCACCCCAGGGACCCACTGATATGCTTCTTTTCCTATACCTGTTGTAGTAGAGACAATTCCGACTCATAGCGACCCTATAGGAGAGAGTAGAACTGCCCCATAGGGTTTCAAACGCCGTAATCTTTATGAAGGGGTCCTGGTGGCAAAGTGGTTAAGAGCTTGGCTGCTAACCAAAAGGTCGACAGTTCAAATCCACCATCCACTCCCTGGAAACCCTACGGGGTGGTTCTACTCTGTCCTATAGGATCACTATGAGTTGGAATGGGCTTGACAACAACGGGTATGGTATTGGCTTTGGAAGCAGACTGCCACATCTTTCTCCTGTGGAGCGGCTGGTGGGTTTGAACCAATGACCTTTTGGTTAGCAACTGAGAACTTAACTACTGCACTACAAGGACCCTCACATCTCAGTCTTCTAGAATTTTATACAAATGGGATGTACTCATTCTTTTTTCTAGCTGCTTTCACTTAACATAATTGTTTCGAGATTCATCCACATTGTTGTTGGCATTGGGAGCTAATTCCTTTGTAGTGCTGAGTGGTGTTCCATTACGGATATACCGTTGTGTGTTGGTCCATCCACCTGCTGAAAGACACTTGGCTGCTGCTAGTTTTGGCTAGTGCAGTGAACATCTGTGTGCAAGTCTGTGTATGGACGTATGCTTTCATTTCTCTTGGGAAAATACCTATGAGTGGAACGGCTAGGTTGTGTGATAAGGGTATATTAGCCTTTTAAAAACATTGCCAAACTTGTTTCCACGTGGCTGTGCCATTTTATATTCCCCCCAGCAATGTAAGAGAGTTCTAGTTGTTCCACATCCTCCTCAGTACTTGGACACCCGATGGGGCAGCTCTGTTCTGTCCTACAGAGCTGCTAGGAGTTGGGATCGACTCGAGGGCAATGGCTTTGGTTGAATAGGTGTATAGTGATAGTTCATTGTAGTTTTGATTTGCATTTCCCTGATGACTAATATAACTGTTATTGTTTTTATTTCGATTTATGACTGCATATAGCTACCACATAAAAATACAATTGATTTTTGCAGATTGATTTTATATCTGACAACCTTGTTAAACTCACTTGTTGTTCTAGGAGCATTTTTTGTAGATTCCATAGGATTTCTATGTAGGCAATCATGTCATCTGCAAATAAACACAATTTTAGTTCTTTTCTACATTTATTATTCTACCTCTTTTATCCCACTGTTAGTGCTTTTCCACTTCTTTTATTACTTTTTCCTGCTTTGTTATGCTGGCTAGAACCTCCAGTGCAATGCTGAACAGAAGTGGTGAGAGCAGGCATCCTTCCTTGTCCTTGATCTCTGGGGAAAACAATAAGTCTTTCACCATTAAGTATGATATTAGATGTAAGTTTTGGTAGACTCCTTTTTTCAGGCTGAGAAAACTCTCTTCTATTCCTAGTTTGCTGGGATTTTTTATTATGAATGGATATTGAAATTTCTCGAATGCTTTTTCTACATATATTGACATGACCATGTGGTTTTCTTTTTTTTTTTAGTCTGTTAATATAGGGAATTACATTGATTTTTGAACATCAAACCAACCTTGCATTCCTGGGATAAACCAATTCCACACTTACTAGCTGTGTATCCTTGGGCAACTTAGTTAATTTTTCTGGGTCTCAGTTTTCTCCTCTGTAAAATAAGGGTGATAACTAAAACTACTACCCAGGATTGTTTTCAGGTTCACATGAGTTAACACACGTAAAATGCTTAGAAGAGCACACGGCATATAGTGAGATTACGTAGGTGTTGACTGCTTTTGCTGGACCTCCTCCTATAAGCATTGAGTTCATTTTATAGGAACTGAAACAAAATTTCACAATTTTAAATTAATAAGGAGGTTTGTTGTTGTTGCTTTTCTTTATCTCTGTATTTGTTGGTCATCAGACCATGGTTGATTTGCCGTAATGTCCTCAATCAAGAATATAACTCCCAATTATAACACTGTTCTTATGGAAAATATAACCCATTTGATAATATTCCATGTCTAAGAATACACGATAGCGTTCTCCTTAAAAAAAAAAAGATAGCATATCTATATTTACTTTTCTCTAGTTCAAAATTAATTTCTCTAAATGCAACACGGTACCCTGGATTGGATCCTAGAACAGAAAATGGACATCAGTGGAAAAACGGGTGAAATTCAAATAAAGTCTACAGTTTAGTTAATAGTATCATACCAACGTGAAGTTCTGAATTTTGATAACTGTACCATAGTAATATAAGATGTTAACATCGGGGGAGCTCGGTGAAGGCTATACGGGAGCTCTCTGTGCTAACTTTGCAACTCTTCTGTAAATCAAAAACTATTTAAAAATAAAAAGTGAAAAGAATAAAGTTTGGTTCACAACTTGGGCTCCAAGACCCCACTTTTGCAGTATTTTTTTTTAATACTGGTTTTTACTAAGAAATGAGAAAGCAACATCTACTGCTGTTGTTATTAGATGCCATCGAGTTGGTTCCGACTCATAGCGACCCCAGGTACAACAGAACGAAACACTGCCCAGTCCTGCACCAACCTCACAATCACTGTTATGCTTGAGCCCACTGTTGCAGCCACTGTGTCAGTTCATCTCATCGAGGGTCTTCCTCTTTTTTGCTGACCCTCTACTTTAGCAAGCATGATGTCTTTCTCCAGGGACTGGTCCCTCCTGATCACATGTCCAAAGTATGTGAGACGAAGTCTCGCCATCCTTGCTTCTAAGGAGCGTTCTGGTTGTACTTCTTCCAAGACAGACTCGTTCGTTCTTTTGGCAGTCCATGGTGTATTCGATATTCTTTGCCAACCCCATAATTCAAAGGCATCATTTCTTCTTAGATCTTCTTTATTCATCGTCCAGCTTTCGCATGCATATGAGGGGATTGAAAACACTATGGCTTGGGTCAGGCGCACCTTAGTCTTACCCGCTAGGAGCATGAAATAAACACAAACTCATGTGGATCTTGACAATAGCCCTTAAGCCAAACCAGCAAGCTTGTATCTGGGTATCATTAAAGGCTGAGCTACGTGCTGATCACTAGAGCTACTCGGCTTATATGCTGTGCAATAGAAACCAATTTCCTGGCGTCAACCGGGTTTTCAAAAATCATGCAGGTCCAGGACGTTATTTAATAAGAACTTTTAAAGTATCTTTTTACTAAACTGGGGATTTTAATCTTTCTTCTCGGTCTTCTTTTCTTCTCATTTTCTCTCTGGACTCTGTGTCTCTCCATGAGCATCTCCTTGGCCGTTTCATTTGACAGCCTTAACTTATTTAAATCCTGGTTATTAGAGGAAAGTTTAAGATACGTGATGAATAAGCCCAAAGTTCAGGCAGAACCGTGTAACCGCGGACTTAGAATCCCTTCAATATCAATAATTACAATGGAAGATGCCAGCAGATTCCATTGAACACCTCTACAATAACAAAGCCCACTACCTTGAAGGATAAAAAGTTAATAGATGTCAGAAGGGGCTTGAGGCTTCGACCACGACTTTTCAACTCTAAAGAGTCCCCCTAAAGTTAGACTCCGAGGAGGTTTGGCTGCAGGTAGTATAAACATCACCACTTTGACAAGAAAGGGCTGCTTTCTCTGGACTCCTTTTATACATAGTAGATTTTAGGTCATCCTTAATTTTTTCTGCCTCCCAATAGAGAGGGGGTCGTTGACCTACGTACGGAGCCATTTCATTTTCTTACTCTTGATGACAATGGCCTCGGCGCTTCGAGCCCAGCTCTGCCCCATCCTTTTAGCTGGCAATTCACCACGGGCGCAGGACTGTAAAACCTTTAAGTCTCTGAGTTCCTGGGATTTAAGAAAAAAAAAAAAAATCTGTGCTTCTTTCCTACCAGCAAGCTTCAGAATTCAGAATTCAACCCACAAAAAAGGACATCGGCGCTTTAATCTACGAGCTTTTTGAAGAGATTTTCCCCAAAAAGAAAAGATCCGGTAAAGTTACTCTCCTCACGATAGGTTGCCTGCGTGCCAGCCTCGCCCTGTTTATTACGGGGTCCTCTCCTTGACCCTTTTCTTATCCTGAGGTAATTAAAATGAGAAAAGAATTAGTCGATTCCCATTCTTTCTCTTGTCTAAAGCTGTCCGCATTGAAAAGCGGGGAGGACTTCTTCCTTTGGGAGCGTATTCAGGAAGAGCACGCGGGTTTACTTTTTTGTCCAGGTTGTGTCGATTCCATTCAGTAAAAATAATTTATAAACCGGGGTTGGAAGTGTGAACCAGCTAATATCTTATGGGGAGCGGGGGGGGGAATCATTGAGAAAAAAAAAAAAATCACCAGACAATTCTTTGCTATCGCAGATCCAACAGGTTGACACCTGGGCAGAGTGAAATGAAGTATGGCTTTTCCTGAAGCAGGCAAGGCGTTCCCTCCCTAGTCAGGATGTGAGCAGAGTTAACTGGTCAGTGTCCTCATCCCAACCCGTTAGAGCCTTCCTAGAAAGGTTTACCTGCAGGAGGTGCCAGCTCAGCCACCGGCACTGATACAGAATTCCCACATTCCAGATGAGTGAGTGATTCCTTGTTCAGGCAGAGGGGAAGACAATATGGTCTGTTCAACAGGAAGTTTAAGCATCTTAAGGAACTGAAGAATGGGCTGTCAGACAGGGGCTGCCCCCACTGGGTGATTCAGTGTTTGTAGAAGAACTTCACATTCCTGAGCACTTTCAAGCATCTGACTTCAAACAATCTGCAAACCATGGCGATTCCCATTCTACAGATTAGGAAAGTGAGGATCCGAGAGGACAAGTGCATTGCCAGTAAGGTAGACACAGAGCCGAAACTGCCAGAGCCAGGACCCAGAGCCAAGTGTTGTCACTGAGGCCCCTGTGCTCTGAGGACTGTGCTGAAGGAGCGTCTCTTCCTTGTAAATCTACATTTTCTTTAAAAAAAAAAAACTGTTTATAATCAGGAAGTATCCCCCGTGGTGCAGCGGTTAAGAGCTCAGCTACTAACCAAAAGGTCGGCAGCTCGAATCCACCAGCCGCTCCTTGGAAACCCTATGGGGGCCGTTCTACTCTGTCCTATAGGGTCGCTATGAGTCGGGATCGACGGGACAGCAGCAGGTATCTCTAACAACTTACCTTTCAAACATGCTCTGTTACAGGTTTATCCCCTTATCTGCCCCTAGGTGGCGTCTTGACCAGATTTCCCATCTTCCTGGTCAACTTGTTAAGTCTCATTTTAATACTCAAGACTCACTTTCAGGAATCAAAAAGTCCAGTTGAGGTCAAATCAAAACTTTACCTTCTGGCAAAAGGCTTGATCAGACACTTCCAAAAGATGTACAAATGGCCAATAAGCACATGAAAAGGCTCTTAACAACGTTAGTCATTGGGGAAATGCAAACTGATACAATAGAATATTATTTCACACTCAGTAGAATGGTAAACTCAAAAAGGCTGACAACATCAAATGTTGGTGAGAATATGGAGCAACTGAAATTCTCTCTCAGACATTGTTGTTGGCAGTGTAAAATGGTGTAATCACTTTGGAACACCAGCAGTTTCTTAGAAAGTTAAATATACACCTACCCTACGACCCAGCAATTCTACTTCTAGGTATTTACCCAAGAGAAATGAAAACATACCCCCACAAAAATACTTGTACAAGAAGGTTCATAGCAGCTTTACTGATAATGGCCAAAAAACACCTACTGCCATTGAGTTTTGAAAACCCTGGTGGCATAGTGGTTAAGAGTTATGGCTGCTAACCAAAAGGCTGGCAGTTCAAATCCACCAGGAGCTCCTTGGAAACTCTATGGGGCAGTTCTACTCTGTCCTATAGGGTCACCGTGCGTCGGAATCGACTCGACAGCAACGGGTTTGATTTTTTTGTTTTGCCATTGAGTTGATTCCGACTTATAGCAACCCTATAGGACAGAGTAGCACTGCCCCATAGGGTTTCCAAGGCTGTAAATCTTTACGGAAGCAGACTGCCACATCTTTCTCCCTCAGAGTGGCTGGTAGCTTCAAAGCCCTGACCTTTCAGTTAGCAGCAGAGTGCTTAGCCACTGCGCCACCAGGGCTCCTTCTGGACAAAAAAAAAAAAAAAGATGCCAGCCGAAAAATATACCCATTGCCATCAAGTGGATTCCAACTCATAACAACCCTATAGGACAGAGTACACCCGCCCCATAGGGTTTCCAAGGCTGTAGTCTTTACAGAAGCAGATTGCCACATCTTTCCCCCTTGGAGCGGCTGGTAGGTTTGAACCGCCAACCTTTTGGCTAGTAGCCAAGTGCTTAATGACTGCGCCACCAGGGCTTCTGGCCAAAAAATACCAAAAAAAAAATACCTAACCCCTTGTCATTGAGTTGCTTCCGACTCATAGCAACCTATAGAACAGAGGAGAGCTGCCCCATGGGCTTTCCAGGGAGTGCCTGGTGGATTTGAACTGCCAACCTTTTGGTTAGCAGCCATAGCTCTTAACCACTATGCCACCAGAGCCCTCCAAATGCCCATCATAGGAGAATGAATAAACAAACTGCAGCATATCTATACCATTGACTATAACTCTGCAATAAAAAAAGAATGAATAACTCATATGTGTGACAACATGGATGAATGTCAAAAGCATTATGTTGAGCGAAAAGAAGCCAGACACAAAAAAGCAGAAAGTTCGAGAAAAGACAGAACTAAACCATAGTGAGAGAAATCACAACAGTGTTGCCTGTGGGGGTGATGACGGACCGGGAGGGAACAAACAGGGGAGACGGAAATGTCCACACCTTGACTGTGGTGTTGCTTACACAGATGTCCTTATTAGTCAGCATTTATTCTAGCGGACTCTTAAGAGCTGTGCCTTTCTCTGTATGGAAATGTTACTTCACTTTTAAAATACATGCTGTTGTTGTCATTACTAGTTGCTGTCACCCGCACCCGTTGCCGTCGAGTCGATTCTGACGCACAGTGACCCTATAGGACAGAGTAGAACTGCCCCAGAGGGTTTCCAAGGATCAGCTCGTAAATTCAAACTGCTGACCTTTTGGTTAGCAGCCAGACGCTTAACCACTGCACCACCAGGGCACCGTTGCTGTCAAATGGGCTCCAACTCATGGCACATGAATTGTTGCCCAGTCGTGCGCCATCTTCAGGATTGTTAGTATATAGTCCATTTTTTGCCGCTATTGTGCAGTGCCTTTCAACCTAGGAGGCTCGTCTTCCAGGACTATGTCCGACAATATTCTGTTGTGATCCATAAGGTTTTCACTGGCTACTTTTTGCCAGGCATTTTTTTGCTAGTCTGTCTTAGTCTGGAAAGGAACCCTGCTTGGCGCAGTGGTTAAAAGTGCTCGGCTGCGAACCGAACAGTAATTGGTTCAAACCCACCAGCTGCTCTGTGGAAGAAAGATGTGGCAATCTGCTTCCATAAAGATTTACAGCGTTGGAAACCCTATGGGGCAGTTCTACTCTGTCCTATAGGGTCGCTATGAGTCGGAATCAACTCGAGGGCACACAACAACAAGTTAGTCTGGAAGCTCTGCAGAAACCTGTCCACCATGGGTGACCCTGCTGGTATTTCAAATACTAGTGGCACAGCTTCCAGCATCACAGCAACAAGCAAGCCACCACACTATGGCAAACGGACAGATAGGTAGTGGTTGACATACATACGTATATACAAACAAGCATACATACATACATACAACTTCTCTCTCATCTAATTCCAAGCTCTCCCACCTCACCTCCACCCTTGCTCAAGAAAGGAGTCTAGTCTTTCTCTTCACCCTTCCTCCTCCTTCCCCTTCTCCTTCCCCTCTCACGCTGATGTTGGAGGATCTCCATCTTCACCCAGTGTATCAGGACCAGGAAAGGAGAGGAAAGGTCGCTGCCCATCTCTTGTTGAGGAAGGGACTTCACTAGAAGTGAAGCTTCCAGAAAGGGACCATGTGGGGAAAACAGTGGAGCTGACTTCTCAAAGCTTGTTCCCTAAATCATGTCTCAGTTCACCAAGGTGCAGGGTTCTATTTGCAATCCGGGGAGAAAATACCCAAAATATCATTGCCACAACCACTCAACACTTTGGAGAAAGCAAAATGGCAGCCATTGCTCCAAGAGAAATGAAGAAGACAAAAATGGCTTGACCTGTTTCTCTCTTCATCTCCCCCTGCCCTCAAGGATGTGTCCGTTCATAGCAGACACTTCAGTTATAAACACTTAGACTTGATAGCCTTGTAGCTTAGCATCCTGGGAGAAAGGGAGAGAGAAGAAAATGCAGAACCAAAAGTGGTGGATGGCAGGTCCCCAAAGGAGTGCCTCAGCAGAAGGTCCAGGGAAATAAAGTAGAACTGCTCCTCCATCAAACTCTTGGGGCGATGGTGTACCAGTCCTTCATCCGGAGCCAGCTGGGGAATCGAGCCACCAAGGGAAGCTTCTTGCAACGGCTTCATTAGAAAACCAGGCTGCATTTTCTCCCCAGTCTCCTCTCATGCCCCCTGTGCTCCCACAGGCCAGCACGTGCCCTTCTGCCTCCACCCACCCCAGGACCCAGCCTGGCTGCTCCAGCCACCTGTCCTCTGGGGTGAGTCTCCAGCCCATCTGCCACCATGTCTACTCCAAGGAGGCAAGGTAGCATAACCATGTTTCAACAAGACCTATTCACAGCATCCATTCCTCTCACTGGGCGCACTGTTTAGCGTTAAACCCCATCTGTCTGTCTGTCCATCCGTCTGCCGGGATTCCAGTAGCGATCGTGTAAGGGAAATAGTATAGGGCATATTGGGATGTTCCAAGGACTCTGGCAATTTCAGAGATAAAAACCCCCACTCACGAGACAGATGCCTCTCAGTTCTAGCGAAAGTGCTTATAAGCAATGTCTTTTTTCCCCTTGAACAAAAATTTGAGTGATTCTTGAATCTTGAATTTAGTCTTATTTTGGTTTTCTGGTTATGGTGTATCTACGAAGAAAATCTGCTTTATTGTCTTGGTGCTCTACTTTTTTTTTTTTTTTGACATTTTACAATTTTTTTAAAATTTTGTGGCCAAATATACATAACAAAAAGAATTGCCATTTTAACCATTTTTAAATGCACAATCCATCAACATGAATTCCATTCACCATGTCGTGCAACCATCACCACTAGCCATGTCCAAAACGTGTTCACCACCCCAAACAGAAACTCAGGACCCACTAAGCAAGAACCCCTACTCCCTCCCCCACCCAGCCCCTGGTAACTACAATGACCTCTGTCTCTGTGCACTGGCCCATGCTAGACATTCCATCGAAGTTCGCCTTGTTTGTAAACAGTTGCTTATTGTTGTCGTTACATGGCTTTTTCGGTATCATTTCTGGTGGTTGTTCGGTCCTTCTTCTATTATCCAGAGGTAGCAGGGGTCCACACCGCAGGCAGGTCAAAACGGAATCCCGTGGAGAACTACCAAACTAGCTGCCATCGAGTGGACTCTGACTCATGGCGCCCCCACGTGTGTCAGAATAGAACTGGGCTCCACAAGGTTTTCAATGGCTGACTGTTCAGAAGGAGATCACCAGGCCTTTCTTCCAAGGCGGCAGTGAGGATAAAGAGTCATGTGAGAAATACCGAGGAGGTAAAGTGAACAAGCAACCCCATGTGAGTCGGAGTCAAGCTGTGCTCCACAGGGCTCTCAGTGGCCCATCTTTTGGAAGCAGATCGCCAGGCCTCTCCTTCAAGGTGCCTCTGGGTAGACGGGAACCAGCAACCTTTTGGTTAGCAGCTGAGCGTGTTAACTGCACCATTCAGGAAGAATTTGTTGCTGTAGTCATTAGTTGATAATGAAATCTGCCACACAGGGTTGCTGGCAGCACCAGGCGAGAAGCCGATCACCATGCTTCACGGGGCTGCCCCTCCCTCGCCCTGTCCTGCCCTCCATGTCTTGTCAGTGAGTCTGTCCAGCAGTTCTCAAGGAGTACTCAGAGGAGAAGCACGTCTCCCTGCCTACAAAGGCTATTGGTGTACAAAGCACGGGGGCATGTTCTCTAGTCACTGAATGAATGAATGAATCACGTTTAGTAACAACCAATGGAAACTGCCCACCACAGAGCCTGACTCAGAAGACACAACCAATGAGAAGAGGCAGCATGACGGCCAGGGTGGCTGAGAGCTCTGAGCTAAAGCCAGCAGGCAAGGTCTCCACTCGCTCACCTCCTGGCTGTCTGTCCTTGAGCAAGTCACTGGTCTTCTGTTCAGCCTCACGGTCCCCACCTGTAGGGTCCACCTACAATGCAGAGTTTTTGTGAGGACCGAAAAATCGCATTTCCAAAAGGACCAGGTGCTGGGGCTTCCAGCTCAGAAGCGGGAGGTTGTGCATGACCCCGGGGAGGGCTTTATGCTCAGCAGAATGTTCTGGAAGGCTGGCCAGCCTGGGAGAGGAGGAAGGGCAGCCTTGAGCAGGCTCGGGCTGAGAGATGAGGCGTCTCCACGGAGCGTGCGGGATGCTCAGAGGCATGGCAGGTGGGCTTGTAGGAGCGGAGGTAGATGGGTCCAGGGAGGTGAGCCGTGGGAAGTCCAGGCTGAGGAGCACACCTTCTGTACCTGGGAGGGGACTAGGAAGGCGCTGGAGGGTGGGTGGGAGCAGTGTGCGGGGACTGGAGTCTCAGAGGCCTCCTTCCACCTTTAGAACTCAGTTGAAATGAAATGAACTCAGCCGCCCTTGAGGGGCTCCTCTGTGTTAACGCCTGCCTTTGTGCCGTCAGGCCTGTGGTCCCATAACAGCTGTGGCCGCACGCGCTATCACAGATGGAGATGCGGGGTCGGAGGGCGATGTGTTTGTCCAAACTGCTTCTCATCAGACTACACGGTGTCCCCTTAATCCTTCTAAGATATAAGATAGAGTCAAAGTGGTTCTGACATCCTCAGATGGGAATTCTTCCCCTGCTTCCCGACAGTGATGGCTGACAGGGACTCCAGGCCTTCTAGCATTTGCCTGTCTACTGGGATAGCAGGAAGCCTGCTCCAAAACTCCGCCTTGGGGTAAAGGGCTCAGCCAAAGCCAGGTGCCCACGCAGGACTAGCGGAGCGTTCCCATTGACCAGGGACACGGACACATACAAGGCACTGAGTGTGTCTCAAGGATGGGCCTGGTTCTGGGAACAGCTCTAGGAGGCTCCCACAACTGTCTCATCTCTCCTCATCACTGAGTGCCTCGTACCCACCCACGTCTAGGCCATTCTGGACTCGTCCTTCTGTGGGCACTGACGTATATACTTCCCAAGATCACTGCTCGCTGCTCACTCCTGGACACCTCAATGGGAAGTTTGGGAGTATCTGGGGAACTTGGAACGCTAAGCTGGCATTCTTAGAATCCGTGAGCCTGTTACTGTGGCTGGTGAGGGATGGTTTGGTTATTAACAACCTCTGTCGTTCTTATCTTAAACGGTCACTCCAATTTTTTTCAAAAGTTTGGAAATGAAAAAAGGAAGTAAAAGCAACCATCTCCCCATCATCCAGAGGTAAACACGCATTGGTTATCTCAGGAGAGACAGAACTAGAGCCAGAGCTAGAGATGTCATGGGGACATTGGTGGTTCGGTGGTAGAATTCTTACCTTCCACGTGGGAGACCCAGGTTCGCTTCCCGGCCAATGCACCTCATACGCAGCCACCACCCTTCCGTCAGTGGAGGCTTGCATGTTGCTGTGATGCTGAACAGGTTTCAGCAGAGCTTCCAGACTAAGACAGACCAGGAAGAAAGGCCTGGCGATCTACTTTCAAAAATCATCCAGTGAAAATCCTATGGATCACAGTGGTCCAATCCACAACCACTCATGGGGATGACGCAGGACCGGGCAGCATTTCGGTCTGTTGTGCGAGGGGTCGCCTCAAGTCAGGGGCTAACTTGACGGCACCTAACAGCAACAACACAGATAGAGAGCTATAGATGTCTGCTTTTTAAAAAGGATGCAGTACAGTGCTGTTTTGCAGCCTGGTCTTTGCATGTAAGCACCATGAATCTCTTCCACGTCATTAGCGAGGCCTCCACACTGTCGTTTCAATGACTGTCCATGTGCCAGCAGAGAAGCGCCCCAGCCAACATGTTGTATTGTGTTTTTCTCATGCCTGTGGTTCTGCAACCTAAGCCATGGCCCGCTCCAAGAAGGTTCCAGAGTTTAGCAAATTAGAAGATCTTCATTAAAACTGGAAAGGTCGGCTCCAGCTCTCCAGAGGGTGGGTCAGTCCCTTTGTTCTTCCGAAAGGTAGTGGTGTTGTAAGTAGCAGTCTGGCCATTAGCAAGTTATGCTGTGGAAGTGGTAGAGAGGACGGGTTTTATTTCCCAGGGCTGCTTTAAAAAGAGAGAGAGAGAAGAAAATGTTTTGATTGTTTGCAAGCACACACAGGCTCGGTGGCAAAATGAGACGGAACCCTTGATTTCTAACCTCCTGCGGCACTGCTCAAAATTCCTCCAGAGAGGCAAGTAGGAAGCGTATCTGAAGACTCTGACTGTAAAATCTGCATTCTCTCTTGGCTGGTTATTGTCCCAAAGGACAGTTCACATCAAACCCAGCTTGTCCGTAAAGATCTTTCACCCAAGACAGACCACTTCTCAAAACACTGCTGGTTTAGAGGCTCAAGAAATACAAAGAGAATGAAAATACCAGGAGTCCCTGCGTGGAAATAGAAATGGATTTAAGGGCAGCTGCTTCCAGCCCTAAACCCCCAATGGATGATCTTGCTCTGAGCACTGCTTAGGTAAATCATAGCAAAAGCAGCAGCGACAGGAAGAAAAGCTGGAAGATGTTCATAAAGGAGACGCATTTGCCTGATGCATTGGCTTTTAGGGAACACCGTTCGTGAGCTAAGCACTGCTGCAACTGGCATTCAGAATCAGAGAGAAATAAAAGCCCGTTCCTATACCAGGGAGCCAGCTACCCAAGACAGGAGTCAAAGGTGCTCACACACACGTGACATGCAGTGTGACAAACACCGTGTCCCGCACTTACAAACAACGTGGATGACAACAGAGAGGCATGGTCCCTCTGCCTGGTGGCCCTGGTTCGGCTTCCCAGAGGAAGAGGGGAGAAGGACAGGAATGTGTCAGCCATCACGGGAGGCAAGGAGAGGCGGCAGCACACACAGAGGCATGCAGCATGAAATAGCAGCGTGTATTCTAAGAACCACACCTGGTCAGGCAGGATGGAAGCAGCCATCCCTGAAGCATGGATCACTGACGGGGCTGTAGCAGCAGGAGATGAGCCTAGTGAGGTCCCCAGGAGCTGGATCACGAGGCATCCTGTGGCTTTTCTACAGCAAGCAGTGAGAGTCACAGGGTGTTAATAAGCACATGTCATCCGGTTCACACTGGAATACCTCTTTCTGGGAAATATGGAGCTTGTTAGATTAGAAACAGGGACGCATTGTAAACGGTTGGTCAAGAAATGAATTGGGCCTCAACAAGGGACTGTGGCAGTGGGGATGGAGAGAGGAAGCAGATTCAAGAGATAGTAAAGGAACAGAGGCAGCAGGGCTGAGGGGCCAGTGGAGATGGGCAACCAGGGCAAGGAATCAAAGACTTTGGATTTGGGGGGACTGAGAAGCAGATACAGGGAGCAGAACAGGCTTACCGGGAAGGGGCAAGCTCAGATGTGGACATGTGGTGGAGTTTCCAAGTGGGGGCTTTGGATACAAGCATCTGCAACCCCGGGAGAGGTCTAGCTGGACGTAGAGGCCTGCAGAGTCAATACAGACATGGCAATGGAGCATTAATGGGGTCACCCAGAGAACCCCCCGGGGAGCACCAGTGTTATGGCATGGGCATTTAAAGAGTGGAGGAGATTGCACAAGAGCAAAGATCAGAGGGCATCGCATGGAATCCAGGGCAAGAAAAGGTTTTAGGAAGAAGTAGGTACTATTTAAAAGGGAAAAAAAGGAGTTCGAACTGAAAAGTGCCTCTTGGACACGTGGGGTCGCCCTGAGTCAGAGAACACTCAACAGCAACTGGTGTGGGTATTTTTGACACTACTTTAGAAGGTCACCACCAGTGGACCTCAAGTGTCTGACTCCTGGCGACCCCACGTGTGGCAGAGTAGAACTGTGCTCCATAGGGTTTTCAGTGGCTGTGATCTTTCAGAAGCAGATCACCAGGCCTTTCTTCTGAGGCACTTCTGGTGGACTCTGCCAGCCTTTTGGTTAACAGCCTAGCACTTAACCGTTTGCACCCCCAGGGACTCCAAAGTAGCACCAAAACCCAAAACCAAACCCACTGCCGTCCAGTCGATTCCCACTCATAGCAACCCTATAGGACAGAGTAGAACTGCCCCCTAGGGTTTCCAAGGAGTACCTGGCGGATTTGAACTGCTGACCTTTTGGTTAGCAGCCGAACTCATAAGCACTAGCCACCAGGGTTTCCAAAGTACCGCGAAGCACCTACAATTTCATCGTAAGATTTAACCCTGTGTGGATTCGGATGACTTGTTACTGGCCGTGACCACTAGTTAATGACCGGTGGGGCGCTGCTTAGCAAGACCGCTTTCCCCAGTGTGGTCACGATGTCAGATCTCATTTTTCAGCTCTGACTCCTGTGGCCCTTGTATGGGACACATGGGGTCGCCATGAGTCAGAATCGACTGGATGTCGACTAACGACAACAGGTCCCTCTTCTCGGATTCCCCTTGCTATCTTAGACAGCAAACTTGGGTGTTCCAAGGTCTGGTAACGCCAGCCGGAAAGCAGCGGGCTGGGGGAAGGGGCGTGGGCTCAGGGTCCGGGCCTCCCCAGTAACCGCCCTGGCCTCCCCTCAGGTGCGCGCAGGCGCTGCTGGAACATGGGGCCTCGGTGCACCTGGCGGACGGCGCGGGCCGGGACACGCCGCTGCACGTGGCGGCGCAGTGCGGCCTGGATGAGCACGCGCGCCTCTACCTGAGCCGCGGGGCACGCGTGGACGCGCGGAACGG
>NW_004444101.1:482815-490305 GCF_000243295.1 Trichechus manatus latirostris | reverse complement strand
GCTGCAGGCCGCCGCGTGCGCGCCCGAGCCCGCGCTGCCGCAGCGGACGGTGCAGGCGCTGCTCAACCAAGGCTCCCCCAGCGTGTGGCCCGACGCCTTGCCCAAGGTAAGGGCGCCGCTGCGGCTTGCATGCGCAGGACGCAGACTGCAACGCAGAGGCCCCGCACGTGCTCTGGGCTGCATGCAGCGCTTCTCAGACTTGAACGGGCCGGGAACCCCTGGGGATCTTGTTTAAATGCGGATTCGTATTCTGTGGGAGTGGTGTAGGGCCAGAGATTCTGCATTTCTAACAAGATCCTGGGTGAGGCTGTTGGTCCAGGAACCGCGCTGTAAAGAGCAAGGGCCTAGAATCACTGTAAAACCATGAGTTTGGGTGTCACCAAGCATACCAGAAATTATCCTTTCAAAGTGGTTGCCTGGGGACGCTACTGTCGTGGCTCGAAGTATTTTGGCAGTTCATCTTTCGGTGTAATTTCCAGAACAATAAGATCAGTTTCTGGTCTTATCTTGCATTTGCCATAGAACAAAACTGCTCAGTGAGATCCTCCGCCTTATGAATGATAGCACTTTCTACCTTTACACATTTCTCACGTTCTGTCCTCACCGCACTCCGGTGAGATATGCCAGGTACGTGGAGATGGTGTTCGCACTCCACCTGGGATCCAGCCAGGGGGACTCCTTGTCCACGGCCACGGGTGTGTTGCGACCTCACCCCAAGCCCGTTTCACTGGCTCGGCCTTGCAGACTTACTGTACCACGGTCACTTTTCCCATATATCAGATCTACCCCAAAATAATAAAGATGAAGATTAGAGATTTCTCCCCAAAGAAAATACCCAAAGGACTTAAGTTTTGGGGGTTTTTTCCCTCGCCAATGGAAAAGTGCCTAAATATTGGTCGGAATAAGATTGTCCTCCCCAAAGACTCCTTTGAAGGGAAGTCACTCCACTAGATGTACATTTTGGGTGTGTTTAATTCAAAAATTATCCCCGCTACCTAAGACTCACCAATCATATGCAAGAGGCGTATTTTGGTCTGATAAGTGTTGAACGAATAACTGAAAAAGCTGTTTTCCAAAGAGAACAACATTCTAGAAGGTCTCAAATAGTGAAATTCACACATTTCTCTCAAATGCCAACTTTGCATTAACAATGCACACACAGTAAACGTGAGCTGAACAGTGGAAAGTCCACCCAGCCGACTCTTCCCAAGTTGGCAAACGTGATGGCAGTTTCTCGGCTCTAAATCTTACATAGCTAAGGGATTCTCTCATGACACTCTACTAATGCAGTGATTTCAATGAGCTGAAGTCAACTCTATGGCAAAGGGTTTTGGTTTGGACTCCGGAAAAGAAAGAAATGCTAGCATTTTTATATTCTACAACACCAACACTTTACATACATAATGTGTATTTTAATGTTTCCCATTACTAGCAGGCTTAGTTCATTGACCTCCAGTCCATGCCATGTTTGCATTAAGTCAAGGTGCACACTCCAGCCCTTGTGATATGAACTTGCGTAAAGAGTGGAAAGAAAAGCAGACTTTTTACACGGTGGATCACAAGTGGGAACATCTGGGGCAGATTCTTTAAGAGAAAAGAGTCAATATACTTCAGCAGTGACTAGAAATAATCGTTAATTAGCCTTGAAATCTTGTTCCTTTGAGTGCTCTTTGCTGTCCACATTTCAGAGTCCTAAGTGTGGCCCCATAGTTGTTATCCGTGGGGACAGGGCTCTAGCCCCTCAACTTTGTCTCCAGTTCTGTAGGGATGCTCCTACCTTGACTTAGCAATGCAGGAAGAGGCTCAGAACCTCCCCTCGGGTCTTCAGCCGCCCTCTTCTGGGATCCCCAATACTGTGTCAGCCACACAGAAACGGGGTCCGGTCAGTGGGTCTGCTCATTCTTCTGTTCAGGTTGGGGTGGGTTTGGGGTTGGGGCCAGTGTGCTGTCATGAGAGGCCCTGGGCAGTGCAAATGGTTAATGTGCTCAGCTGCTAACCAACTGGTTGGAGGTTCTGGTCCACCCAGAGGCACCTCAGAAGAAAGGCCTGGCGATCTGCTTCCAAAAATCAGCCATTGAAAACCCTATGGAGCACAGTTCTACCCTGACACACATGGGGTCGCCATGAGTCAGGGTCAACTCAACAGCACCTGGTTGGTTTTATGGTCCTGGGAACCAAGAGGCCATGAGAAGTGCTTGGCTTTGGGAGGGGACAGCAAATCACCTATCAGTTCCTGGTGTTGGGGAAGGAATAGGAGTTCCCGTGGGGACTCTGAGTACCTTGAGGCTTTCACAGAAAGCACGACCACCATTGCCTCCCCTACACCCTCCCCTGTACGTTGCATCTGCCCAGCACGTGCGAACCTTCAGCTAATGTTTGTTGAATGAACGAAAGAGATGCCAGCAACTCCCGGGTGTATAGCCTGCCATTAGATCTTTGGAAATGGAACTTCATCCTCTTTACTCAAGGGGGCTGCCCCCGCAAACGAGTTTGGAGGAGATCCACAGCCACCAGTGTCCCTGCCCTCCTGGCCAGGAGCAGGTTGTGGATGGGAATGCCGTCACCATGCTGAGAATCCCCCAAGCAAAGGTACAAGTGTCCGTGAGTCGCTGGCCTTGCCCCAGGACGACATGAGCACCGCATGGGAGGTGGGAGGTGCCTTCCGCCACTCAGCCCCGTGTGCTCCGTACCAGTGTTCCACTGGGAACGATCTAATCACCGTGCTCGAGATCAAAGGCACAGACCGCTTTGCTCAGCAGCCCCGTGGAGCCAGCAGCAAACACGCCCAGACCGCCACAAAGATGTTCAGTGGCAGGACTCCAGCCCCATGGCAAGGCGTACACAGAGACACAAGGGAATGTCACCGAGCATGCTGTCCGTGGGCAACAGCCACACTTTAAATAGATGTAAAGAGACACCCACGGAGCTCAGAATTACTGAGGCGAAAGGTTTCACAGCGAGCTCATGACATAAATCACAGTCCCCCATCCCCAGACAAAGGCAGGATCACGGCGGCTGGCGGATGCCAAGTGCCGGTCGGAGCGGCGCGCAGTGTTCCACCGGCACACATCAAAGCGGAGTCACGGCTCCAGAAGCGAGCATGTTGACAGTGCCAGGCCTTTGTGCCTGGCTGACCGCTAGTTAGGACCACGAGGCAGAGATGCAGGCCAGGGCAGGTGCGGGGTCAGGCTGCGGCTAGGTGTGAATTCCGGAAGGCGTGGGACAGCGTGGGCCCAGGCCTGGAGGAGAGCAGGCAGGAGGGTGAGAGTCACCGCCCCTTACCCACACAACGTGGACCCAAACCCGTCTTGCAGCTGCCACAAATTGTGGGTTAGACGATAGATCTGGAATAAAGGGGTTTGCTCAGGTGAGCCCCGTTTCTCCCTCTTCCACCTCTCACCTGGAGGACAAATTCCTGAGACGCTCATGAAGCCCCGTCTTACCTTTTTACAGGGAAGCGCTGCTTTTCTGGTCCCAGCTCTCTGAAGACGGCATTTCTGGGTCTCCTCCAGACCAGAATGTTGCAGCTCCTAGGGGTGTTGTCAACAGCCGTCCAGTGGCTCCAGCTCATGGCGACCTTACCCATGACACCCAAATGGTGCCCTCTCCGGCACCATGTTCCCAATGGCTGTATTTGAGTCCAGTGTGGTGGCTGTTGTGTCAATCCACCTCATGGAGGGATCCCCCGTGTTCGCTGACCCTCCACTTTACCAAACACGATGTCCTTTTCTAGCGATTGGTCCCTCCTGAGGACGTGTCCAAAGTAAGTGAGCTGAAGGTCACCATCCTGGCTTCTAAGGAGCATTCTGGTTGTATTTCTTCTAAAACTGATCTGTGTGTTCTTCTGGCAGTCCATGGTATAGTCAATATTCTTTGCCAACACCACAGTTAGAATCTTCCAGGGGTGTTGGAGGGCATTAAGTCCAGCTGCCCTCAGATGGGGCATGACTTACCCAAAGTCACAGGGCTGGAAAGTAGCAGAACCAAGACTGGACCCCACATCTTCACATCCAACCCGCTACCCTTCCGTGCCTCCCCATGGCACCCTCTGTGGCTCATGCCAGCTGCATTTGCCCCTTGTTATCGCCGACCCCCTTCCTTAAGCACTTTGGTTTGCAGTCAGCACGTGTGGCTGGTCCATTGTCCTCCCTCCAACCCCATCCCCCATTTTGTGCTATTTCCCAAAGAACTTCCATTATTATCTGCTATGGATTGAATTGTGTGCCCCCAAAATATACACTGTAAATCCTAACCTCTACACATGTGCAGGATCCCTGGTGGCACAGCAGTTAAGAGCTCCAGCTGCTACCCAAAAAGTCAGCAGTACGAATCCCCCAACCACTCCTTGGAAACCCTATGGGGCAGTTCTACTCTGTCCTGTAGGATCGCTGTGAGTCAGAATCAACTGGATGACAATAGGTTTTGTTTTTGTTTTGTTTTTTTTTTCGGTGTACTTGTGGATGTAAACCCATTTGGGAGTGGGTTTTCTTTGTTATGTTAAGAGGCCGTATTAGTGCAGGGTGTGTCTTAAGCCCATCACTTTTGAGATGTGAAAAGACCCGATTAGCACAGAGAAAGAAGCACAAATAAAGGGGAAGATACAGGACATACACACACACACACACACGCCAAGGAACCCAGGAACAGAAGCTGAAAAGAGCCAACAGAGACAGAAAGCCTCCCCTAGAGCTGGCGCCCTGAATGCAGACTTCTAGCCTCCTAAACTGTGAGAAAATAAATTTCTGTCTGTTAAAGCCACCCCCTTGTGGTATTCCTGTTACAGCAGCAGTAAGTAACTAAGATACCGTCTACAGAGCAGAAGTCACCAGCAAACCAGTGGGAATAATATATATTATCAAACTCAGGCTTGCCCACGAGTCGGGGACTGCAGGGACGCCACCAGCAGGGAAAGATTTCCCCCAAACTGCATCTGCATCAGCAGGGTATCCCAAAGGCATCCCGCAAACACTTATTCATTCAACAAACATTTCCTGGGAACTGCTGTGCTCAGTGTTAGAGCTACAATGATGAACAGGAGCGTACATACTTCCTGCCCTCTTGGAGCTGCTGGGATTGTGGGCAGGCAGCCACACACACCACCTGTCATGGATTGAATTGTGTCCTCCAAAATGTTTGTTAGCTTCGCTAGTCCATGATTCCCAGTATTGTGTGACTGTCCACCATTTTGTCATCTGATGTGATTTTCTTATGTGTTGTAAATCCTATCTCCATGATGTTAATGAGATGGGTTTAGCAGCAGTTATGTTGATGAGGTAGGACTCAATCTACAAGATTAGGTTGTGTCTTAAACCAATCTCTTTTGAGATATAAAAGAGAGAAGTGACATGGGGACCTCATCCTACCAAGAAAGCAACACCGGGAGCAGAGTGCATCCTTTGGACCCAAGGTTCCTGCGCAGAGAAGCTCCTAGTCCAGGGGAAGATTGATGACAAGGGCCGTCCTCCAGAGCTGACAGAGAGAAAACCTTCCCCTGGAGCTGACGCCCTGAATTTGGACTTCTAGCCTACAGACTGTGAGAGAATAAATTTCTGTTTGTTAAAGCCATCTACTTGTGGTATTTCTGTTACAGCAGCACTAGATGACTGAGACACCACCATGTAGTGACTGCTTTACTTTGGGGAAGGCTGCAACGCCAAGGCCCACAGTCTGGGTCAGAGACCCCTGAGCATGTGATGGGCAAGCCTGGATCTGAAGGCGGAGGACTTAGCTATGTGAAGCTATGTGAAGAGTGGAGGAAAACGCCTTCCAGGCAGCAGGAACTGCAGGGGCGAATGTCCTGGGGCAGAAGGGAGGCGGGCTGCTGCATGCATGCACACCCTCTGAAAGACTGCTGAGCGATGGCCCAGGGGCCCCAGAGGAGATCTCAAGGGGGAACCAGGTGAGGCTGGCCAGGTAGGCAGAGCCTTGTCCTAAGGACGATGCTGCCATGCCACCTCTAGTTGCCGTGGCGTCAGCGTGGTCTCCTGGCAACCCCTCCGTGTGTCGGAGCAGAACTGTGCCCCACAGGGTTTTCAGTGGCTGATTTTTCAGAAGTAGATCGCCAGGCTTTTCTTCTGAGGCGCCTCTGGGTGGACTCGAACCTCCAGCCTTTCAGTTAGCAGCCGTGCGTGTTAACCGTTGGCACCCCCAGGGACTCCTCTAATGACAGTGGGAATCTGCTAAAGCGTTTTAAGCAAGAGAGGTGACATAATCGGGTCAGTGTTTTGAACTGATTTCTCTGCTCCAGTGTAGAGAACACCCCGGGGTGGGGGAACGGCAGAAAACCTCACTGGTGTGGAAATCCACGTGCGTGACGGGGGTTGCTTGAACAGGGCAGGACAGAGGCTGATGAAGAGGGTGACGGATTCCAGAAGCTTCTGGAAATCTCTGTCTTGCCTCACTCACTAGACTCAGGCCATGCTGAGAATGTGGACCTCAAGTTTTCCCGCCCTGATTACCGAATTCGGTAAGGTGGCTTCTCAGGATGTATGTATCCCAACGTCGCAGGCCTTTAGGGGCGAACACTGGGGTAGCGGTAGTCAAAGGCCGGCCCGTTTCCTGCGTTCGGAGCCGTGCGCGTGCCCTGCCCCGCCGGCGCCGGGGGACGACCCATCAAGATCGGCTTGCTTCTCTCGCCCTTGTTTCATTTCTCCATCTACATAGAAAGCAGTGTGCCTATGTGTTTTCCCCTTAATTTTCTTTCTGCCGCCTCATTAGCTGAAGAGCGTGCGTATGGCCACTAATGACATCAGCGTGTCAAAGTAATGTGGTAGCCGCGTCTCCGCAGACAGCAAGGAGGCAGCAGAGATTTTTAAACTGTGTTGGCATAAAAATAATGAAGGCAGCCAGCTCCCTGGCAAATATGAGGGGCCATGATGCTAAGGGGCTGGGGAGGGGCCAGGAGCCCCAGAGAGGTGGAACAGAGGAGAGACAGACAGTGAATTCCCGGAGACAGGCAATGAGGCTCCGTCACAGTCTGTGACCCAGGGGGAGGGGCCGGGTCAGGAAGGGGCGGGCGTTCCTTTGCGGGGGAGGGGCAGCCCGTCCCAGGAACCTCTGTGCCGTCTGCGGTCACTAGGGGCCGTTGACATTTTGCAGAGAGAAATAAAAGGGCCAATTGGAGGGTCAAGGTGAACAAGGCCTGAGGAAGGGAGAATTGCCTGTATGCCATATAAATATAATCCAACTAGATCCAGAAGAATCTGCTGTGAACTGTTGGTCTAATGGCATGGTGTCCCCCAGCACAGAAAGAGGGTGGTTGAAATCAAGAGACTACCATGCCGGAGGGAAGGGCCTGTTAGTGGTGGCTTTGGGGAGCCAGAAATACCAGCGCGGCAGATAGGGTTTGACGAGGCTGGGGGGTGAGGGGCGCAAGCTGGACTGTGGTCCCCCATCTGTGGCTGTTCTCTGTGTTCACTCTGTCTCTCTCCTTCCCGGAAGCCTGCTGGCGTCAAAGTCCAGGGCAGTAATGGCTTGGCAAAAACAAATGC
>NW_004444101.1:475545-476792 GCF_000243295.1 Trichechus manatus latirostris | reverse complement strand
CAAACTTAGTTACTAAAAGAGATGCAAAAATCATAACAAATTCAATCTGGCATTATTTCTAGAAGAGTAGTACATTATAACCAAATATGGTTTGTTTCATGAAAGCAAAAGCGGGTCAGTTTGAAAAAAATTTTTTGTATCAAGTTGGTTACAGAAAGACAAAAAAAAAAGATTACATAATAAAATTTGTACTAACCTGGGAATAGAAAGATATTTCTTAACTTAGAAAAGAGTGTCTTTCTGAAACCAGTATCCAAGATTATATTTATGGTGAGACATTAGAGACAATCCTAGTAAAATTTGATATAAGATGATTATGCTTGCTATCAATATCGTTATTTAATGTTGAACTTAAAACTCTAGCCAGTGCAATAAGACAAGAAAAATAAGTAATAATATTGAGGAGAAAATACCATTATATATTTGCAAATATGATTTATAAATATTTAAAGAAGTCTTAAAGTGCACTTACAAATCAGTAAAAATGAACACATCAGTAGGAAAATGAGAAAAAGATATAATTTAGCAATTTACAAAAGAAGAAAAACAAATTGTCAAACAAAACAAATTAAATATTCCATATTGTACCTATCAAATTCAAATAATTAATGAGATGGCTTGGGGAAAGAAGCACTCTTATACTCAGTTCTCCAAAAAGTCTACCAATTATATGCCTGCTTACAATTTGGCAGTATGTTTCAAAACCTTTAAAAAGTTTGTACTCTTTGACCCTGCAATTTTAGTTCTAGAAATTCAGCATAAGGACGTAAATAAGAATGGTGGGGAGTAGGAGGGCTGAAGATTATATTCAAGGATGTTCATAGCAGCATTGTTTATAATATCAAAGAAAAGTATTGAGGCAACTTGAAATAGTTAACTCATTGGATACACTATGGTACATTAATACAATAAAATATTGTATAGCCACAGAAATGATGTTGAAATGCTCCTTTTTAGTTTTGAACTAGTCACACTCTATTGGTGGAAATACCAAGTTTCAAAGTAATATGCCAAGTATTAGCCCATTTTTGTCATCTATACTAATTTTTGGTCTAAATGCATAAAACATTTTTTATACACAAAGTGTTAATAGTTATTATCTCTGAGCAAAGGGAATATGAAGTGGGTTTTTGTTTGTTTGTTTATCTGCATGAGTTTGCCATCACTGAGATGGGTTTTAGATCTGAAACTGTGAGGAAGCTGTTGCTAGCTGCCATCTTATCAGCCCCCAGCTCATGGTGACCCCA
>NW_004444101.1:450187-473507 GCF_000243295.1 Trichechus manatus latirostris | reverse complement strand
TCATATATATATAGATATATAGTACCTGTCTTAGAAAAATTGTCCAACTTCAGTTTTCTCAACCAAGAAATAGGAAAAACAATTTTAAAACACTTGTTAAATCTTAGACCTCAAAAACAGAGAGCTATGACCTAGCCCTGCCCTCCCCCCAACAAAAAACTGAGTTTGGATCAAATCAAGCCTCTAAATCCAAGTACTAATTTACAAAAATAAAAAACGCAAGACAGAACAACGGAATGTTAGACAACCCCGCAGGGATGCAATCATCAAAATTCCGAGAGAAACTCTATAGGACGCAAAACTCAGTTTCTTCAACAGGTAACTCTCATGATGCAAGAAAGAGAGGCCTAAAAATACATCAGATGACTTAATCTCACTGTGTCGGCCTTGTTCGGATTATTATTCAAGGAGTTTTTTTTAATATAATGGCATTTAAGAGAAATTTGTTAATTTAAATACTGATTAGATATCAGATGACATTAAGGAACTATTGTTAATTTTTCAGGTGTTATAATGATGTTGTGTTTATGGGTTTTTTTTTTAAGGGTCCTTTAAGAGATACACTGATATAAATGAAATGATAGAATACATGGAATTTGCTTTAAATAATATTGGAGAGAGTGGATGGGGGTGTGGATGGGGCAAGATTAGCCACAATTGATGGTGGGCCCATGGGTCTTATCATACTATTCAGTATACTTTTGTTAAAAGTATGTATGTTAAAATGCTCCATAATACCTCCATGAACTACTGCCTCCCTTGCCAAGAGACCAGAATTGGATGGTGCCTGGCTACCGTTATTAAACATTTTGATCAATGACTTAATAGATGATTCCTGATCAAAAGGGGAAAAAAGTGGAACAGAATTTCAAATTTATTATAGATGTCGGACTTACTGGACCCATTGAGGCTGGAGGACCCCTGAATCTGTTTCCCTAAGAAAATTTTTGAGCCTTGAACTGAAACTATCCCCTATAGTCATCTTCAAACTAAACAATGAGCTGAATTAGTAAAGAACATTCCCCTTGAGTGTTGCACTCGTTTGAAGAATTATCTATATGAGATCAAATTGACACAGTAACTCTAAAGTATGAATGAATAGTTTATGGGGCAGTGAGTCTAAGTCAGTGGGGGTGAAATGATATGGAGAGAGACAGAAAAATGACACAGCATGAAGAATGTAACCAGTGTCGTTGAACTGATCAGATTGTTGAATGAGTGTAAGATCTGCTGTGTACATTTTCACCAAAAATACTGCATAATAAAAAAAAAGTTTATTTGAAAAAAGCAAATCATCTTCCCATCTTTAAGATGAAGCTGATTGCCTTGAATTGTAGATTTGCAAATAAGAAAATGGAACTCCTTTGTCAGTGGGGACTGTGAAAATAGAACATGAAGGCCAAGTCACGAGGAAACGTAACAGTAAAACAGTTCTCCTCCAATTCTCAATTTCTGACATACTAGAAAATTGAGGAAGACATTGGGAACACCGTCCTTGGGCCAAACTCCTTCCCAGCAGAAGCTCATTGCCTGCCTCTGGGGCGGGGGCGGGGTGGGGCCTGCCATGCCGTCAGCATCCCTCCTGGGAAGGGGAAGAAGCAAGCAGCGTGTCCGACTGTTCGTCACAGCCATTGCGATCAGAACGACTCTGCTGTCGAGCTGCCTTGTGCTGATGTATGTGTTCACTCGTTTGATCCCCGCAATAAACCGTTCTGTTATTCATTGTTCCCTGGGGACAAAGGCACAGTAAGTTTGTAACTCAGCCCAGGTCTTGCGACAGAGGTGGGACCTGTTGAATTTTATTTTATTCTCCAGACTTGCTGGAGTTTAAGAGTTAAAGGGACTTTTTTTATACAGCAAAAGAGACACCATTTCAGCAATCTCTACATGTACAATTCAGTGACATTGATTACATTCTTCAAGTTGTGCAACCATTCTCACCCTCCTTTTCCGAATCATTCCACCACCATTAACATAAACTCCCTGCCATCTAAGCTTCTCATCTAACCTTTCGAGTTGCTGTTGTCAATTTGATCCCACATAGCATTTAGCACAATGCTAAAGAGGCCCTTTTAAAGAGTTAAAGAGGCTTGGATGATTCCAACTCGACCCCCTTGTTTGAAATTCTTATCTCCTTCGACCTCATTGCTGTGCATGACATTTCTGCTTGCACATTTGCTTGCTTGCTCAGAAGTATTAGTTCAGACATTAAACAGACCCTTTTGAAGATAAGTTTAAATGTTTGATCATTCTGTACATTCTGCTCTTACCTGACCCAGTAGTATGTCAAATATATGAAAATGTTTTGGGTTGGGTTGGGTTGGGTTAGGTTTCTCTCTCTCCTCCTTCCTTCTTTTCTCTCTCTGCTTTTTTGCTTTCTATAAAAACTCTCAGCTTGCCTGGTTCAGGGGGAGACTTCCTGGTTTTGCTAGGAGCTATTACCCCAGTTCATGAATCTTTCTGAAACCAAATAAACTCTATAAAACTTACCTTGTCAGAATTTTCTTTTTAACAGACCAAACATACCCCCACACCTCCCTGCACCTTCCCCACTTGGACCCCAAACCCAGTCACCTCAGCTGCACTGTTGCCTCTCCCGGCCAGGTGTTGAAGACCTGTGCGTCTGCCCCCGCTGTCATCGAGGTCCTCTTCAACTCCTACCCTCAGCTCCGTGTGTCCGAGTCCTGGAGGGAGGTGATCCCTGAGGAAGTACTTGAGGTGAGTAAACTGCCCTTCTTTCCCCCTTTAGTACAAAACGTTGGCCTGTTTTTGCTTACCCACGTGTGGAGTTGCACACTAATATCCAAGTACGTTTGAAACAGCCGGAGAAGGAAAGAGAAGGGGAAAGGAGGATTGCGTTTGCATATTTCTGTTTTGCTTCTGGAGGCTCAAAAATCACACAGCCAAGAGCCTATTGTTCTAATCGGGGGGCTGCTGGCTGCAAGGAGCAGAAGACCAACCCAGGCTGGCTGAGGAATATAAGGGGCTGGGTAACCAATGTCCAGAGAGGGATGGACACTGGATCCACCTGATCCAGAGGCTCTGGTTCCATTTGGGGAAACGCTGGTCTAGTCTCTGTGGGTCAGCTTCATCCTACTGCTTAAGAGGTGACTGGGGTAGCTGCGGGTGTCACAGCTGTACACATCAAAGCCCACCGGTGACCGTCGGCTTCAAAAGAGGGAGGCCATTTTTTCCAGAAGCCTCTAGAAAATTTCCTCCTCCTGTTGCGTTGACTTGAGCCCTGTACACGTCATTGTTGTTGTTGCTAGCTGCTATCCAGTCACCTACAACTCCTGGACGACAGAACAAAATGCTGCCCGGTCCTGTGCCAGCCGCATGATCGGTTTCGGATCACACCATCATGACCCATAGCGTTTTCACTGGCTGATTCTCAGAAGTAGATTGCCAGGCCTTTCTTCTCAGTCCTTCTTAGTCTGGAAGCTCCGCTGAAACCTGTTCAGCATCATAGCAGCACGCAATCCTCCACTGACAGATGGGTGGTGGCTGCGCATGAGGTGCCTTGGCCGGGAATCGAACCTGGGTCTCCTGCATGGAAGGCGAGAATTCTACCGCTGAACCGCCCCTGCCTCATTGTGTGCACTTTACTGAACACCAAAGCAACACCTGCATTGGTTGGCTTGGCCCGGGGCTCCTGAGCCACTCACTGGCAGAAGGGAAGGGCTTCCCGTGACAGGTTTAGATTAATGGGGTCCACCCTGGAGCTGCAGGCTCCCACAGAGGAGTTCCCTCTTCCTGCACTTGAGGAAAGTATACAGGATGCTTCATGCCAAACGGTGCTTCTCGTTTCAGTTTGCTTATCTGGTCCCAGGAGTCCCTGCCTGGCACAGATGGTTAAACATTCAACTACTAACCAAAAGATGGGAGATTCTAACCCACCCGGAGGTGACTCAGAGGAAATGCCTGGCGATCTGCTTCCAAAGGGTCACAGCCTTGAAAACCCCTATGGAGCACAATTCTACTCTAACACACGTGGAGTTGCCACGAGTCAGAATAAACTTGATGGCACCTGTTTTGGTTTGGTGTGGTGTCTGGTCTACTCTGCAATCAGGGACCCGGTGACTGGGGCAGGGACGTCTGTCTGTCCCATGGGCACCGACTCACACTCCCCTGCTTCCTTTTCCAGATACACCAGCCTTTCTACCAGTCCCTCTTCGCCCTGGCTGGCGCCCCACGCTGTCTGCAGCACCTCTGCCGTTGTGCCATCCGGAAGCTGTTTGGCAAAAAGTGTTTTCACCTCATACCCCTGCTACCCCTGCCCAAGTCCCTGCAAAACTATCTGCTCTTGGAGCCAGAGGGGGTTTTGCGCTGAAAACCAGAGCCGTGTGACTGGGGCTCCTGTGTCACCTCCGTCTTCCAAGGAGGCTATGTTACCATGGAGCACCCTAGAGGAGGGGGCAGACCTGAGTGGACCCCTCTGCCTGCCCCTCACTCTTCATGTGCCTGGGCAACAGCACAGACCCGCCAAGCTTCTGGTTCACCCCCAAATGGGATTTGTAATAAAAGCCCTTTCTGCTGTTCAGGGTTGCTTGTGTGGGGACCAAGTGGAATCATGAACATCATAGTACAGTACTTTGTATGGTAAAGTACATTTTGGGTTGAACTAAAGGCCATACGTGTTTTCCCCAGTTTTGTCCCCTGCCCCCATGAGTTGGCAGCACACTTGCCTCCTATGAACGGCCCCCTACCCCTGCTGGAGCCCCATCACCAGAGAGACACTTGCTTCCATAACAAGAGTACCTTCCCTGGGCCCATTACAGTCCAGAGCTCCTGAGAAGACATTGGAGGGGTGGAAACCAAGCATTCTGACCCCATCTGAGTCTCTGTCTGACACACTCTCCAGCGCCAGCTGAGCCAGCACCAGGCAGCTGACCAGGGAGCCGAGCACCATGAATGCGCACAGGTTGGTAGAGGGTGAGTCAGCTCAGCCTCAGCATCACATAAGAGAGATGCTCTGAAGGTCAAGAGCACTGTGGTCATCCTCCAAGGATAAGTGGCGGGTCCCTCTTTTCTCTTCCACTAGAGCCACGTGTAAGACGCTGCTGGGGGAGCCTTGGGGACCGGGTGCACGCCCTTCTGGATGTCACCATTTGGAAGGGGAGTTCAGACCACGAGCGAAACCCACGGTGGGAGTGGAGAGAGTGGACAGGTTTAGCTGTATATGGAAGGAGGTAGCCGGGCTGAGCCTTGTGGGTGGTCGGGTTCAACACAGTGGGTTCGCCAAGGGAGCGAATGGACAGCATCCCCCCAGCAGCTGCAGCTGCCCCCCACATCCCACCCTTTGACACAAACTGACCTGTTCTACAGCCTGAAGCCAGTTGTTATGGAGCCAACTCCAAATTACGGCGGCCCCATGTGTGTCAGAGTAGAACTGTGTTCCATAGGATTTCCAATGCCTGATCTTTCAGAAGCAGATCACCAGGTTTTCTTCCAAGGCACCTCTAGGTGGACTCAAATCTCCAACCTTTCCGGTAGCAGCCAGGTGCGTTAACTGTTTGCACCATCCAAGGACTTCTGTTCTACAAAATGGCTGTGTAAACACAGCATCGAGGCTCCGCTCATATTCCTACCCCCTACACATGGCCCTCCCCAAGCCCTTCCTGGGTAGATATTCTAGGGTCACCACTGAAAGAAAAGGAAAACTTGAAGGATGACAGGGGTGCAGGAAAGTACAGAGCACGGTGAGGGGACAGTGATTTCATTTGTCCTCTAGTAAAGGAGGGTCCTGGAACTTTGGCAACTAGAAAGAGTTAAGGCTGGAGGAAGTGGAGGCAGATTGGAAGGGTCTTGGCTTCCAGACCAAGGGTTCTGGACTTCCTGAGGAGCCATGGAGCAGTAAGCAATGTGGTCACAGTGGGACTGTAGGAAGACTGTTTTATCTTAGAAAGGGATGCAACAGACTGGACAATGGGTATGGAGCCCATGGCAACAGTGTATGCTTCTAAAAATCTAACTAATAACCAACTGTTAGGTTTCCAAAAACAATTTTTTTACAGCTTAAAATAGCAACATGTATCTCATGGTGAGCCCCAGGTATCTCTCTGAAATTGCACCATTTTGAAGGAATTTGTTCCTTTTCACTAATTTCACCCCCAATAATTTTGTTTTGAAATTCAGATGATTCAAGGAAGAGCTAATACAGGAAGTTCCTTAGTGGTAAACCATTCACTCCTCAATCTGGTGCTCTGTTCCTTCATGTAGCCATCCCTCACTGAGCACCTATGGGGCCGTGCCCAGTGCTTGGGGCTGAGGCCTTCCCAATGAACAAGACAGACTTGATCACAGCCCTCCTTGCACAGCCCACAGCCAGGTGAATAAGGACAGCTTTTCAGAGAGAAGGCTGTGTGGAGTCTTGGACACGTCAGGGAAATGTGGGAAGGAAAGGTTCCCCTTCCTGGCCACCTTATTTCTGGCTGCCCATGCATTGAATGAGGACCTACTGTATTCCAGGGTAGATGACTTCTCCAGCCATCACTGTGATTGAGTCCTACAGGCAGCCATGTGATTTCTATGATGAGCACCCCTTCACCCTACTTTGGCCAAGTCAACACCAAGTCTAGTTGTATGTGGAATACAGTGTCCCAGTCAATACCATCTCTAGTTGTATATGGAATACAGTGTCCTAGGCAACACCATGTCTAGTTGTATATGGAATACAGTGTCCTAGTCAACACCAAGTCTAGTTGTATATGGAATACAACGTCCCAGTCAACACCATGTCTAGCTGTATATGGAATACAATGTCCAATCCCTCCAGCCTAGAACTCTTGGTCAACATGGACCAATTAGCAACAGTAACAGAGCAATAAACCACACCTCCTAAGAAGTCAAGAGTCCTTTACCCTGCCCTCAACTCCTCAGGGACATCAGGTCTGCAAGAGAGTGAGTAAGGAAGAAAATGGCTCTAGACGTCAGTTTGGAGCCAACTTGCTTCTAGTGGCTGTTGAGATGTGCTAAATATTGTTCTCAAATCATGGCCATGACTAGATGGGACAAAAATGGTTCGTGTGGCTATTCAGGGCTACCTTAATCATCAAACTGGATAGACTTCATTTACAGTTCTGCAGAATTTAATTTAAAAAAAGGTAACAGAAAAAATCGCTTCAATGACTGTGTCTAGGCTACGTGTGTTAGGAAGTTCTGAAGTTAAGGGGACTTGCGTAATTTCACATAGATGAGAAAGAGAAGAAGGAGGAGGAATATGAGGAGGGGAAGGACAAGACTGAGAGGAGTGGAGGGTTGCAGGGAGGGACGGAAGAAAGGAGGGAGGGAGCGAGTAAGTTAGTTGATAATAAACATCCTATAAGACATTTTAATTTGAGGTTACAATTACCTTGGCTTACTTTTTCCCCAGAGAACAGAAAATACACTGATATTTTTTATTAAGGAGCTCTGGTGGTGCAGTGGTTAAATGCTCAGCTGCTACCCCACCGGCTGCTTGGCAGGAGAAAGATGGCGGCAGTGTGCTTCTGTAAAGATTTACAGCCTTGGAACCACTGTGGGGCAGTTCTACTCTGTCCTACAGGGTTGCTAGGAGTCAGAATCAACAGCAGAGGACTGGGTTGGTTTGTTTGTTTTTATTAAAGGATCTGTCCAGTTATCCAGTGCTGCTATAACAGAAATACCACAAGTGGGTGACTTTAACAAACAGAAATTTCTTCCCTCACAGTCTAAGAGGCTAGAAGTCTGAATTCAGGGCACCAGCTCCAGGGGAAGGCTTTCTCTCTGTGACGACTCTGGAGGAAGGTGCTTGTGTCTTCAGCTTCTGCTTCCTGGTTCCTTGCAGATCTTCGTGCGTCTTGGCATCTATTTTACCCCGTGTGTCTTCTGCTCCCTTGTTTAATCTCTTTTATATCTCAAGAGAGAGTAACTCAAGACAAAATTTACACTAATCCTGCCTCATTAACATAACAAAGGCAACCCATTCCCAAATGGGATTATAACCACAGGCATAGGGGTTAGGATTTACAGTACGTATTCTGGGGGGACATAATTCGATGCATAACATAATCTAAAAAAGTTTCTTTTTTTATACTGTTCATTTTGAACATCACTATTTTTCTCTTTTATATATACTCGATTCCAGAAGGTCCAGTTTTTTCTTTATTTTCATATTTATGTTTTAATTACATACAAATATATACAAACATATATATATATATATATGTTGTTGTTATTAGGTGCCATTAAGTCGGTTCCGACTCATAGTGACCCCACGTACACCAGAAACGCTGCCTGGTCCTGCGCCATCCTCAAAATCTTTGATATGCTTCAGCCCGTTGTTGCAGCCACTGTGTCAATCCATTTCGTTGAGGGTCTTCCTCTTTTTTATGACCCTCTACTTGACCAAGCGTGATGTTTGTTTTATGGGCCTGTCGAATCTTTGGCTGAAGGGTGAACCTCAGGAGTGACGTCAGTACTGAGTTCAAAGGGTGTCTGGGGGCCCTAATCTCAGGATTTCTCCAGTCTCTGTCAGACCAGTAAGTCTGGTCTTTTTTTGTGATTCAGAATTTTGTTCTACATTTTTCTCCAGCTCTGCCCAAGACCCTCTATTGTGATCCCTGTCAGAGCCGTTCGTGGGTAGCCAGGCACCATCTAGTTGCGCTGGACTCAAGTCTGGTGGAGGCTGTAGTAGTTGTGGTCCATTAGTCCTTTAGACTAATCTTTCCCTTGTGTCTTTGGTTTTGTTTATTCTCCCTTGCCCCAGATGGAATGGGATTAGTGGAGTACCTTAGATGGCTGCTCAGACGCTACTCACCAAAGTAGGATGTAAAACAGTTTCTTTATAAACTATGTTATGCCAGTTGAGCTAGATGTTCCCCAAGACCATGGTCCCCACATCCCCCAGCCCAGTAATTCGGTCCCTCAGGGAGATTGGATGTGTCTATGAAGCTTCCATGACCTTGCCTTGGTCAAGTTGTACTGACTTCCCCAGTATTGTGTACTGTCTTAACTTTCACCCAAGTTACCACTTAACTATTGTCAACTTAGTGTTTTTCCCTCTCCACCCCTCCCCTTCCTGGTAACCATCAAAGATTGTTTCTTTCTGTGTGTAAACCTTTTCATGAGTTTTTATAACAGTGGTCTCATACAATGTTTGTCCTTTTGTGATGGATTTATTTCACTCAGCATAATGCCCTCGAGATTCATCCATGTTGGGAGACGTTTCACAGATTCATCATTGCTCTTTATTGTTGTGTAGTATTCCATTGTGCGTATGTACCATAGTTTGTTTATCCATTCATCTGTTGGTGGGCACTTAGCTTGTTTCCATCTTTTTGCTATTGTGCATAATGCTGCAGTGAACCTGAGTGTGCATATGTCTATTCTTGTGACGGCTCGTATTTCTCTAGGATATATTCCTAGGAGTGGGATTGCTGGATCGTATGGGATTTCTATTTCTAGCTTTTTAAGGAAGCACCATATCATTTTCCAGAATGGTTGTACCATTTTACATTCTCACCAGCAGTGCGTAAGAGTTCCAATTTCCCCGCAGCCTCTCCAATGTTTGTTATTTTTGTTCCAATTTATTTTTTAATATGCATTCACATGGTTCAAAATTCAGAATCTTAAAGAAAAGGGTAAATGGTGGTTTACCTGCTATTTCCACTAAAAGAATAGCAGAAGGGTCTTTTTCCTCCAAACTTGATGGAACATCTTTGATTATGACTTGTTATCCGACCACAGAGAATTCAGAAACACACTAACGGTGGCCCTGGGGAGGCTGTCCTCTTTCTGCATCAACCAGACCCTGGACAGGATGAGATGCTGACCCCACAGCTGGACCACCAGACACCACCCCAGCCCACACCCTGCCCACGGGCAGGGTGTGGCTAGGACGTTTGCGTTTAAAGTTCTGAAGGCGGCATCTTCTCCTCGTATTTCTGTCAGTTTAATGTTTTTATTGGGGTGCAAATATACATAACAAAACACTGGCCATTTCAACAACTTTTGCGTGTACAATTCAGTGATATTAATTATACTCGTTAGGTTGTGCAGCCATCACCACTATCCACTGCCAGATTTTTCCATCACCCTTAACAGAGATGCAGTGCTCCCTAAGCAGTAATCCCCCTGCCTCCCTTCGTCCGGCCCCGGTGAGCCTTCATAAGCTTTAGCCTCTATACATTTGCCTAGCCTGGGCAGTTTGTAGAAGTGGGGTCACACGGTGTTGACCCTTCCGAGACTCTGCATGAGTAATCATCAGTTTGTCATGGTTTGAAGAAGATCAAAACTACTGACTCTTTAAGTCTCAGAAGTATTTGCTGTCCCAGTCACTGTAAATAATCGTCACATTTCCAACCTCTGAAATAGCCCTTTAAACAGATGTTTATGGCACAGGCTGTTGAACTTTTGCAAAGAGCGCTTGACCCTCTAAAGAAATGGTGTAAAATACAGGTTTGGAGTATGAGCTGGTCCTCTGCAGCGACCCAGCCTCCTCTGGGCCACGCGTGGTGCTAAGGCGCTTAATCACGGCAATTTCCGACGTTCCTAGCTCACCCAGAGCTTTTCATCTTTGAAGGGCTGCCCCAGGACCAGTCGATAAGCCAGACTATTGCACCTTTTCTTCCATTATTTCAAGGATAAATTATTTCTTAGTCAAATTTGCTATATGCAGATGAGATATTCTGAAGCCCCGAAGTTTCAACCCTAATCATTACTATACTTCATTTCTGGTTTGAAGTAAAGTTTGGAAGCATCCAAATACTCTTCAAACTCCAGGATTTGCCTTAAAATCAATACTTTTCTATTTTAAAACAAAAAATTAATTTCATTAAATTGCTAGAATAGGCTTGAGGTCCATTTCTAGAGCCCAGGGATGGATGGCTGTGTTGAAATTCATTTTCATAGAATCCTGCAGGTGGCGCCATAAGCAAACGACTTCTGGGCTCCCACCAACCTGCTCTCCCTAGAATTAGAGGAAGAAAACAGCAAGATTTTAGCTGACATGATAAAGAAACGGCATAGGAGCATAGGAGAACTCTACATTTGTAGAGTATGTCATACAGAATTGTGCTTCTCTAAAAAAATTCCATAATTAATATTGATTATAGAATTGGCCTACTTCCTTTGTATTAAATATGCTCATTTTATAGGCAACGTGTTGACAAATAAATACAATTTTTAGTTGAGTCTTTTATGATGCCGTAATGACAGCCCAATCCTCATCTGGGTGTTGAATGTATTCTTTAACAAAATTATACATTTGCCATTGCAATGTGGGGTTCCAGCCCTCATCCAGTCTTCCGGAATGGTATTTCTGCAGTCCTAACGCTCTTTGCTTAAGCACTCCAATAAAAAGAGTAGATTTCTTTGTAATGCAATTTGTAAGCAATAAACATGATTGAGAATGCAATAGTTGCTGTCGACGATGTTTAACGCGGGTTTTAATTCGGTGTGTAATTATTCGTTTAGTGGGCACTTTCCCCATTCACGTTTCTTTTTCCTTTCCCGAGCAAAGCTGGTAAGTTTGGAGAACATTGCGGGAAACGGGTTTCAGTACATTTTATGCAAGCCAGAATTTGATACAGATGTTATGAAGAGAACACTCTTTTTTATCCGCTAAAGATAGGAGGTCACATTAACTCATAATACAGACACATAAAAATGTGATTATGGGTTCTAAACAGAACACAGTAGGCTCCTAGTTAACACAATGAGATTTCTAGGAAGTGATGCATAAATTCTTCAAAAATGACACATTTCTCACGTTTCATTCCAATTAAATTACTGAGGCAGCTAACAGCGACGGGCTCAAAATACGGGCTAAAATGAGGGTTTTCTTCTGGTAACTGTGTCTCTGTGAAAGTATATTTTTATGAGAAGCAGTTAGTATTAAGCTATTATTTTTCAGCTGTGCTGGAAGGGATGTCTTGAGTCTTTCTCGTCAAGCTCTCCCCGGAAGAGCCTGCTCCTTTGTCTCTGGGGTTTGCTAATAGGAAGTGAGGACTGCTCTCTGCTGGGTGCAGCCCCCCTGTCTTTGGGGTGAAAGGGACCAGCACGGGAAGGGGTCCCCTGGTTTGCCCTTGGGCTGGGCCCCAATCGCTGCCCACAGGCCTGCGACCACGGGACCCAAGGACGCCCAGCGCTGGCCTCGCTCACCCGCAGCGCCGGGTGGGGGTGGGAGATGTAGGGGTGGCACCCAATGGCGATCCGTGAATGCGAGGGATCCGTCCCCCACCCCCAGCTCCCGGCACAGACCTCGGGGTCCTGGGACCCCAGCAGTCACCCCAGGGGTTGGCGGCCCAGCCACAGGCAGGGGTGTGAGCTGTGGTTCTGGCACCCACCCGCGTCCGCGAAGGCGCAGCGCCTGCCCCCTCCCCCTGCGCCTAGCACAGGCTTTGGGGTGCTGATAGCCCACTGGTCACTAGGGATGGGATGGGGGCATTGTCGGGGGCGCGGCGGTCCGACCTGCTCCAGGCAGCCTGGGAAGCCCCCACTGGGATGGAGAGGCCCTGGGGTCCAGCCCCACCCTCCCCGAGCCCCGCTCTCGAGGTGGGAGGAATGGGTGTTCCGGGTGTTCCCTGCGAGAGAGACAAACGCAGCGCGGGGCCGCCCGGGGGGGAAGCGGGAGGGGGCGTCGGGAGACAAAAGAACGAGAGCTTTCCATTCCAAAAGATGTTTTGCAAAGCCTCGTCCTGGGGTTTGAAAGGCGCGGCGGACGGCGGCAGAGCAATCCCAATCAGAAATGCGATTTGAAGTCCTAATGAACTTGATTGCTTGAGCATTTATAATCCCCATGGCCCTAAATGAAATCAGATATAATCAGAGGATACGGGGAAGGGAGTGTTTACAGCGACGCCGGGCTGCGGGCCGGGCGCACGGCTCCTGTATTGATGTCGAAAATGATGGATCGCGCGCGAATGGCAAATATACTATTTGTCTAATGGCTCGGCAATTAAATTCCCCTGTAAATGACCCATGCCTCATTTCATCCTAATCTATGGAATTTTGATTGAATTCGTCAGCTCTAATTGAAAAATACTGCACTTTAATGTCTGCATTGCAGTTTCGGGACGAGAGTGGCTTTAATGAGACGGTGCCCCTCTGACCCGGGAATATTTGAGACTTTTATTCGGAATTTAAAGCCAGAAGGTTGCTCAGCGCAGCCCTGCGATTTCCTCTCCTGAATCCGCGGCGAGCTGTCTCCAGATGCGATGTAATAAACGCACTAAAGGATAAATGTGCTCTGCAACCAAGGGGACACCCTCCCCGGATCAGGGAGGGAGGCTGGGTGGGGGCGCTCCGCGAAGGGGGCCGAGGTGGCCGCCCTGCCTGCTACCAGGGCTCTGGCCTGTTCCCAGACCTCGGCCTCCGCCTTCCTGGGCCAAGCCCAGGGGCCTCCCATCCCCAGAAGGAGGCCCAGGTGCCCACCCCCCGTGCACCCCAAGAAGGGACGCGCGCCCCCCTAGATTGGGCCGGCCCCCCACTCGCTTTATATGCAAATGGCGAGGCGAAGCCATCCCTGAGAAATTAGCTATTTGCTGAAGCATATTTACTAGATTGAAATGAGTTAAGAAGAAACACTTTAAGTCGTGCAAACGAGATAATTGGGCCGCATTAAAACTGAGGGTGTTTGCTCCTTTCAAAACACGACAACAAAAAGGCCAGGAGGAGATTAAAGCGCGGGTCGAAACGAGCCCCCCTCGGCGCAGGAACCCCCAAGTCCAGGGGTGCGCAGACTGAGTCCCCGCCGGGACCTTGGGGGCAGCCCCTGGCGCCCCAGCTGGGGGAAGGCAGACCCGCTCCTCCTCTCTGTGGGGACGATCCCGACCGCGGCCCGCAGGGGGAGCCCTCGAGCCAGGGTTCCATAGGCGAGCCCAGAGTCCCGGGAGAGGGAGAAGAGGGGGCGGGGTCAGCCCTAGTCCCTGACCTGCAGCCGGGGTCCCGCCCCCAGCTTTGTCCTCCTCAGCTCCACCCCCTGGCAGTGTTCAAAACCCCAACCCTGGGGCCTGGGGAGGCAGGGGGAGGGAAGCAGGAGCCTAACCCCCAAAAGAGGGATGTATTTGAGCTTTGTGTAAACAGAGTTTACACATCCTTATTTAAAACAAAATAATACGAAATGAAATAAAAATCGTCCCCCTGGGACCGATGTGGGACTGGGCTTTAAGCGCTGGCTGCGGACTCTCCGGATCCGGCCGGACCCTGCGCCCGACCCTGCGCCGGCCTCCTCGCGTGGCACCCGGCCGCGCTCCTGGCCTCGTTCTCCCGGGAGCGCCTGGGGGTCAGATGCCAGCTGCCTCTGTTCCGTTTGGCGGCCTTGGTTTGGTTTTAAACACCCAAGAGTCCTGTGATATTCTCGCTCTGAGCGCACCGGCTTCGCCTGTCCCCGCCTCGCGCCCACCCAGGGAGCGGCGCCGAGGGGAGGGGGCCGTGGGGTCACAATTTAGCTACCTGGCGCTCCGCCAAGGCAAGATCGAGCAATCCATTTCGCTCCCTACTACAACCTGTGACAAAAGCGCTATATGGGACCCCTGCTTTAGGGACGAGGTCAGGTCGCTGATGGCAGGGAGCAGGAGTTCTGCCCATTTCTCAGAGGGAACAACAGAGGTCGGGGCGAGGAGAGCTGTGCGCCTAGGGCGCTCCGGGCAGATGTCAGAGTTCTAGCCTTCGGCTTCCAGGCCCTGCTCAGGGCGAGTCAGAGAGCCCTGACCACCGGACACGGGTTCTAAAGAGGACCGAGGTGGGCCTTCTATTTCACGCTCCAAATCTGGCCATTTTTCTTATACCTTCAACAATCACTTACGACAAAGTCTTCTCTTGTGGCCTAGACGTTTATAACGGAAACAAACTCGGAACCTTTTTTTTTCCCTCCCAACTTTAGGCATGAAAAAGATCCTCTCAGCCCTTCTGATCCTGAGAAGTGGTGCCCCGACACCTATCTACTAGGTGGAACCGCGGAGTCCGCACAGGCCCTGAAGCAGATGCCATTACTTACATGGTCCATAGGGGGCGCTCTCGTCCCCCGAGAGCCGTGCACACCCACGGTGTTTTTCAGCTCTTCTGAAACCGTGAGACTTTAAATAAAAACTGTTTCCTGCATTCCTTCATTAATCTATTAAAGCCAGTAATACTTGAGTTGTGTTTACAAATACAAAATAATCATTTAGATTATTCAAATAAAAATTAAATTAAATTAAATCAACTGGCTTGCACATAAATTACCTAGACTGTTACATTTGAAAGTACAAATTTTCAAATAATTCACAATGTCCTAGATGGACTGAATGTGAAGCATTTTCTGCTAGAATGAAGCTGAACCTTAAGAAGTCTCCCATCTGCTGAGTTTTGTTTTTGTTGAGTTTTTTGTTTGGGATTTTGTTTGCTTTTGCTTTTTCAGCTTAAGAGCAAAACACTGCAAAAAATAAAAGTTCCTGCAAAAAATTTGAGAACCAGGAAGAAAAAGTATAACCAAGAAATAAACGAGGATCTCACAGTAACACAGATTTCTAAATACTTGTCTTCTTAAAAATAAATAAACAGCAGGGTGGAGTGGGCAGAAGGGTCCCTAAACTCAATGAATGACTCAGAGTTGGTCCCCATTTTCTGAGTCATCTGATCAGTTTCTGCTCCTTAGGAAGCTTCGTGCTTATTATCGTCACAGACAGAAGTTCGTTCCAGGCGCAGACGTGCCAGATCATTGCTGGCTTGATTCCGGTCCCAGCAAAGGCCAGTATCCTCACACATGCAGGACAAGGAGAGCTGGGAGGCAGACGGCCTGCAAGAGGCTTCTTCACAAAGCCCTGGCTGCGGCCGGTCGCTTTGCCGTGGCCTGGCCAGAACACCCACTGAGCCTCCGGAGGCAGCTCCCAAACCCCGGAGCCTTCTCCTTCTCCTGGTGACAGTGACAATGTCCTCTGGAGCTAACAATGCATCTTGCTCTTGCCTCAGTGGGCCACCCCTCCCCACCTCGGACAGCGAGTACGTGAAGGACCTTCAGGAAAATGACATGTCGTGTGTGCATCGCTCACCCCTGCACAACAGTGTTACAATGTCATCATGGGAAATAAACACTAGACGGGAAGGCATGAACACTTTTTCTTTAACTCCGTGTTCATCATTCCCAAAAAAGAACTACACTCCCTCAGCAGAAACAAACTCACACAAAAGGGCAACATGCCACATGCTCTCATGTCCTACAAAACCCAGAAGTGTCCCCTAGGGAGGCACTAGGGACAACATTCTGAAATTTTCTGGACTTTTCCCACTGAGCCACCAAGCAGTACTCTCCTCATTCTCTCTCTCTCTCTGTCTCTCTCTCTCTCTCTGTCTCTCTCTCTCTCTCTGTCTCTCTCTGTCTCTCTCTCTCTGTCTCTCTCTCTCTGTCTCTGTCTCTCTCTCTCTCTGTCTCTCTCTCTCTGTCTCTCTCTCTCTCTCTCTGTTTCCCTAATTGGTCCGCAGTGCCCTTTAGCACGCTGATCACTGGATAGACTTTGTTTGGGATCTTAGGGTTTGTTCTCTGACCTTGTTCCTGATCCCTTCTTTCCCTAAAGTTTGGAAACTTCAGGCCACACCCATAAGGGAGATGTAATTGTTTGCACCAAAGTCATGCCAATTGATTTCTGGTATTTTTCTCAGATGACAAGCAGTTGGCCAAGTGCAAAGTTTCTTCCATCTCAAAGGCCAAAAAGGCCACCATTGTCCATCATTTCTTCCATCCCCACCTGGAAAGGGCTGTAGCCTTCGGGAACCTGAGGCAGAGAGGACAATTCAAGATCTCAAAACAAGGATGCTCTCCTTCCTACCTACCCATTCGGGCCTCTTGGGCAATGGCAGGGACTGATGGGGACAAGGAATGTGTATGACTTAACTCTGGATTGTTCAAACCTGGCAAATACAGCTGCCTACTACATTTTATTTCTCAGGTCTGAAGGAAACCAGTTCAGCCTCTAGCGAGCCTGCACCCCGCCCCCAGGCCAGCGAACAGTGGAGCAGGCGTGGGAGAGGGTTCAAGCGGGTGAGGAGTGGAGTCCCTGTGCCAGCCTCTCCCAACTGCCTTCTTCTTCCCTTCTCTTTGGCTCTGGTTCTCAGTGGCTTTCATGCCCCCCAAACAAGTCCAGGATTAACCGGTCCCCCTCCAGTGGTTTCTCCGCAGGCCCTCTTCTGGTTCTGCCAGGTGGGTGCCTTGAGCTAAGTAAAGTGTTCCTCTTTACTGTTCGGGAGGGGCTGGCATCTTGGCTTGTCTACATTTCTTTGCTGATCAGTAGAATGAACCCCCTACTCCCATCAGCACACACTCCCTTGCAATTCCCTTGTTGGAAAAGTGTAACTTTTTCAGGATGGTCTCCCCAGTGAAAGATCCCTAGGTGTTGCAAACAGTATGCACTCAGGGGCTAACCTAAAGGTTGGAGGTTCCATCTTGCCCAGTGGTACCTTGGAAGAAAGGGCTGGCAATCTGCTTCCCTTAAGATTACAGCCAAGACAACCTACGGAGCAGTTCTACTCTGTGACACATCAGGTCGCCATGAGTCAGAATTGACTGGACAGCCACTAACACCAACAATAACCCTCTGGTGAGCTAGGCTTGTCAGTTACAGCCATCCGCATCCTTGAGTTTTCCAGATAATCTGACTTGTGACTGAACTTTGTACAGTAACCTCTTCCCCCAGAATTCCACGGGCCTTCCTCTTTACAGAGGCAGCAGCCGTTCCAATTCTTCCTCCCCGTTTAGCCAACATCTCTCCCCTCCGTTTACACCCAATGTCCTGCCTCTGTCTGTGACAACCTTTCCGGGTCACGTCTGCTTAGTGGAAGGAGCAGTAATCACAGGAAATACGAGCTCCACTTTGCCGGTCTTTCTCGGAGTTCTCGCTAACAGCAATCCCTGCTTTGCATCCGGTCTCCGCAGAATAAAAGTCAGAAGGCCTCCCTGATGGGGGTAACTGCGGATCCAAACACCTTCTTACTCCCTTCAGTGCGGTTTCTAAAAGGTTAAATAAATGCATTTGAGGCAGAACGCGACCTCTTAAAAAGACAACAGCCCTGCAGGGGATCCAGGCTGGGGGCGGGGTGGGGGTGGGGGCTGGTTTGGAAGAATCCGGGAGTCCCGCGAGGCCCTGGCCACCGGGGGAGACGCGCCAAGTGCTTGGCCAGCCTCTCCTGGACACGCCGTCTCTTCCGGGGCGCTGGAGCCCGCGGGACGCATAGCTGAGTCCGGGCCACTCGTCGCTGGCCCGCCGCTTCCTCCTTCATCATCCATGGGGTACCGGCTGTGTCCACCCGCGGCCCCTCACGACGTGCCGCCAACTTCCAGGCGGGCGGGTGGGGCGCGGGGACAGCAGCAGAGCCGGCGCCCCAGGAGGGCTGGGCTGAGGCGATCTGCGAGGCCCCCGCCGGGCCGGCGCACCCCCTCACCCCTCAGTGCCCTCTGCCCGCGGCCTCGGGATTAGCATCTCTGTGAAGTCCCGCAAACAATGCCCGCTGTGCGGGGAGATGAAAGCCGGGCGCCGCCGGGTGGCGGGGCGCGATTGAAGTCCCCAAAGGTGGGGCCGCGAGATCCTCGGGAGCAGATGGAGGGAGAGAACGCCTGGTGAGGGGCGCCCCGCGGCCTCCCTCCCTCCCTACCGCCCCAGGGCCTGGGGTCGCGCCGGACACCTCCCCCCAGGCCCCGGGACTGCGCCAGTCCCCGGCCAGGCGGCCGTGAACGCCACACCCGCGGCACCCCTTGCCCAGGTCTACGCCTCGGCCGCCTCTGCAGCCCTCGGGCCCCGGCCCCCGACGCGGTCTCCGCCTCGGGCTCCCCCTTCCCGGCCCGGAGTCCTGGGGGGCTGACTCACCGTCAGACCCGCTGAGGATCTCCTGGCCGGGGCTGGGTGTGCCCGGGGAGGCGCGTGGTGGGGGCAGGCGGGGCGCGGAACTTTGAGGGCAAAGGCGCCAGGTTGGCAGTGCCCCCCGGTGGTCCCGAGCTCCCCATCCCCCAGCCTTAGGGCTGTTCGGAAAAGGAACCAGGACCTGGTCCTTGCGCCTTCGGACACCTGCGCCCCAGCCCTGGGAGCAGACCTCGGCTTGGAGGACGGCGTGAGCACCGGGCTCCAAGCTCTGGTAGCTGGCACCGGGGCCCCTTCCGCGCCCACAGTCCGGGGGGCTCTGTACCCCAGATCCTACGAGGGCTCTTCTCGGGCCCGCCCAGCTCGGGCTCCCGGTCCCTGCGCACTGCGGTGAGGGCGGCGCAGGTGTGAAGGGTCACGTTTCCCTGCCTTGGTGCCTGCGGAGAACAGTTCCAATTCCCCCGGGAAAAGGCCACACACACACACACACACACACACACACACACACACACACACACACACACACGCGCGCGCGCGCGCGCGCGCAAAATCTCCTCTTCACGTTCCTGGTTTGCAGTTGTTTTGTTTCTGTGACTTTGAGAGTGGGGGAGAAAAAGCAAAACTTTCTACATAAGAATGTCACGCGCACACAGAGTCCCGCAAAGTATTTCTCCTTCAGGGCGCTTTAGAAAACCCCCTGTCCGCTTTTCCGCATGGCCAAGGAGCGGAATAATGAAACCAAAGACTTTTATTTTATAAACCACTTGATCTTTGCTTGGGAAACTCTATTAATTGAATGGGTTTGCCTTTTTTGCCAGTCCCCTTTATCATTATTTATGGGCTTTAAATTGTTTAAAGTTCCCTTGACGTTCAATTTACAAGTTTGGGGACTTTTTTTGTTCTGCCTTTTGTCCTGGAGAAAGACATCGTGTTGGAAGTGCTTTGAAAAGCCAAACATGAGAGGTTGGCAATGAAAGGGAAGCGGGTGAGATCCCTTTTAATTCCGTCCTGTTGGTGAATGGCTCTTTTACATAATTGCAGGAGCTATTTCAAAGGCAGCCAAGGGCTGACTTCACTTAGAACCACATGGAGTCTATTTTGGGCTTTCAGATTAAAAAAAAAAAAAAAAGCCTGAATAAAATAGTTAAAAAAGATGAGGCTTCAATGCTTTCTGCTACTTGTAAATTGGTGTGTCTGATGGGGAATTTTACACAAGCACCCCTTTGTAAGCGCTTCTTGGGCTGGGGAGGGACTGTTCTGGGTTAGCTGGGTGTGAATCTCAATTGCCCTTCCATAAATAAAACCCATCCCAAGCCATTTCCCAACTATTGCCAGGAGCAAGAGCTGCGGCAATGACCGAATGGTCAAGCAGCTCAAAATCCCTGTAAATAAAAACAACCCGGTTGCCCCAGAAACCAGCTTGTCGCCTGAGACTGGGCGGCATGAGCGAGCCCCGGGCACGCAAGGCCCGCAAGTTTCCCGGCGCCCACAGAGACCTCGGGCACCCACGGCCACCCCTGTCCACGACCACCCGCGACCTCGACCCCGGCGGCAACATCAAAGCGCCCAGTTCGCAGGGGCTTCCTCCTCCGGAAAGGGCTCGGCAGCCAAAAGCGCAAGTTTTCCCATGAATATGCATTTCTGCGTACATTTTACATTTTACTCTCGTCTTTCCTACACCTGCACGCAAACGTTGACTGGGACGGCCCCGAAGCGCGGAGACAACTTAATTACCAGCACTTTTACTGACATCTGAGGTTTTAAGTGGCGCTTAATAAGATCCTGACACGAGCTTGGCAACGGCCTAGGACCTGGGCCAACTTCATCCCAGCAGGAGGGAAAAAAGCTCAGAGAAGTTAGCTGAAGTTGGGGGAACCAGCTCTCTCTTAGGGTGCCTTCCTCGCGTTTCCTAATTAGGGTAGAGAGGGAAGGGACTTTCCCAGCAAAGTTGCAAAGATCTGTGCCAGGTGGTTTTCCCGCGCAGCCTGGGCCGAGCTGAGTCATCTGGGGCTCTGCAGTTTGAGGCAGTTACGATCTGAGCAGGTGGGGAATCCGAAGGATGGATAAGCCGGGTACCTGTCGCTCGCTGCCCATAAATCTCTCCGAAGAGCCGAGGAAAAACTCTAAAGGCTTTTATTATCCGCAGTCCTCACGCTCTGAACGCTTTGCAGGTAGCTGAGGTGCCAAATGAATCTTGTTAATCACGCTGAAACACACGGATCCTTTTACGACGCTAACGGTCGTTCTCTGAGCAGTTAAACATTAGATGAGAAAATATTACTGCTTTGCATTCGAGAAAAGGCACACTAGTAAATAAAATTCATATTGATGAGAATTCTCTGAACTCACCAAGAATAGAAGATTAGTATTATAACCCCTGCAGTCAATACTTTCTACGGCAATTTATGGATGCAAATAATATGCCATCAAATTATGTCTAGTGTAGCTATAATTCGACAGACCTAAATCTTCTTGCTGAACTTTAAATGTAGAATTATCACCAAAATAATCAAAGGAATCCCTGCCTCTTGGAGGGTAATCAGGTGGCGGAAGTCCCTAGAACAATATTTTTGCGGCGAAATAGCAAAGCGAATGGCAAACCTGCGTAGGTAAAGTGAGTAACAGCTTACACACACGCCAGTGGCAAGTGGCGAAGGGACCCGGCTGTGGCAATGTAAATCGGGTAAGGAGTGGAGCTTTTTTTTCCCCTCAGTATTAAAAAAAAAAAAAAAAAAACGAGGTAATGATACTCCAGACTGGGTAACTATCTCGTGATGAGAGGGAGTGTTTATTATGCTCGTAAAGAAATCATCCTCTTGCCATGGGCTTTGATTTTCTTTTTCCTTTTTTGTGGGAGTGGAGAAAGGGAAAAGCTTGGAAACCCTCCAGACACGTCCTTCCCCGTGTGGATCCCTACGGGGATCCCTGTCCCCTCGTACCGCCTGAGCCACCTCGGGGTCTGGGCGTGGAGTGCGGCGAGCGTCCTAATGAATTCCTTTCAAAGCGCCTGCTGCAGCCGGAGCCATCTATTACTGCGGCCTGGAGTAGGGGAACGCGCCCGCGACGTCTTTGTCCGGGTGCTGGGGACGGGGAGGAGGCCAAGAGGTGGGCTGCGGGCGGCAGGGCCCCGGGGGGCCGACGGCGCACCTCCTGTCTCTCCTCCAAGGCCTCCCGGGTGGGCAGTGGGTCCGCGGCCAGGCTCCTGACTGAGCAGGCCTTCTGGGATTAAGACGTCCCCTGGGGGGCCTTGGGGTTAGAGCCAGAGAAAGAGGAAGAGCGAGCAAGAAGAGCTTCAAAGAAGCGGGTCGATAAATTCATAAAGATCGATTTATCGTTATCTCCCAATTAAATGTGCTCGTAAGTGATACATAACACACGGCCAACACGGGCCAACTCCCCAACCACTAGCGCCTAGGCGTGATCTGATTTTCAATGACCTGTGCAACAATGCCCTTCTCTCCCTCCCCGGGGCCGGGCTGTCGGCAGTTCCTGGGGGACGCCTAGACAGGGGAAGTTGGAGCCCAAGCCCTGGAGGCGCGTGGACGCCCGGCGCGCGCTGGCGCGCGGCGCACGGTCTGTCCTCGCCACGAAACGATTCCATTTTAAAAGGGAACGTAAGAGCTGAAAGTTTTTGTTTTTACATGAGGGAGGGGACAAGAGCACCCCCACCCCCTCCCCCAAATTCCCTTGCTCCCAAATTCTGGGGTCTTTACCATTGCCGAGACAGGGCAACATCTTGAGGGGATAATCGCCATCCTGCGGTCGGCAAAGAGGACCCGCGCGCCCTCGAGTCTTGGCGCTGGAGACCGAGCTGCGGCGCGGCGTAAGCGCTCCTTCAGTTCGCAACGTGCTTAATTAGCGCCTATTTACAAAACGCAGCTTTTATTTGAGCAAACATCATAAAGCTTTCATCAGGATAATCTCACGTTCTGCAATCTGGGGGCACAGCACCTCCCCCCTTCCTCCCCGAGGATGGAGCACATAAAGGATCCGCTTTATTATCATAATTATCGTGGCTGTTATTTTGGTGCGCGCTGGCAAAGTGTGTAAATAGGTGCTATGATTAAGGACGTCATGAAAAATGAGAGAAGGGCTCGCTCACGGGCGGGCCCCGCTCGGGATGAGGAGCCGGCAGCCTCCCTGCGCTGCCCATGACAGCGCGGGGGCGCAGCGCGCAGCGCAGAGGATTCTCCGGGGCGGCCGGGGCCCGGCGCCCGGGGAGTGGATCCGGAGGAAGGGACTCTATGTCCCAACTCCAGAGCCTCGCCTGACCCCTGGCACAGCCTCGGAGCGCCCAGTGCCGGGGCGAACGCGGGCAGTTTGTCCTTTGCAAACGCAAAACAAATGAAGCGCCCCGGCCCAAGCGCGGCACTGCGAGCCCCGGAGCTGCTCCTCCGCGGCCTCGGCGAGGCCGAGCCCTGGGCGCGCCCACTGTCCTCTCAAGTTTGAGCTGCGGGTCCCGGTGCAGCTCCCGCACGCGGCCCGCGAGCTCCGCCGCTGGCGCCGGCACCCGCTCGAGGCCAGCCGGCTGGGGG
>NW_004444101.1:404322-449795 GCF_000243295.1 Trichechus manatus latirostris | reverse complement strand
CGCCCGGCGGCGGCGGCGCGGCGCGGGGACTTGTCGCCGCTCGCCGGCCTCTCCCGAGCGCGTCTATGAGCGCAGCGCTCCCGCCGTCGCTGATGATGATGCAGCGCCCGCTGGGGAGCAGCACCGCCTTCAGCATCGACTCGCTGATCGGCAGCCCGCCGCAGCCCAGCCCCGGCCACTTCGTCTACACCGGCTACCCCATGTTCATGCCCTACCGGCCGGTGGTGCTGCCGCCGCCGCCGCCGCCGCCGCCCGCTCTGCCCCAGGCCGCGTTGCAGCCCGCGTTGCCGCCCGCGCACCCGCACCACCAGATCCCCAGCCTGCCCACCGGCTTCTGCTCCAGCCTGGCGCAGGGCATGGCGCTCACCTCCACGCTCATGGCCACGCTGCCCGGCGGCTTCTCGGCGGCGCCTCAGCACCAGGAGGCGGCGGCCAGCCGCAAGTTCGCGCCGCAGCCGCTGCCCGGAGCCGGCAACTTCGACAAGGCGGAGGCGCTGCAAGCCGAGGCCGAAGACGGCAAGGGCTTCCTGGCCAAGGAGGGCTCGCTGCTCGCCTTCTCCGCGGCCGAGGCGGTGCAAGCGTCGCTCGGTGAGTCGGCGGCGCGCGCGGCGGGGCGGGGTGCCCGCGGGGCGAGGGGCGAAGCCGCGCCCCCGCCGACCCCCGGCTGCCCCCCCTATAGGAGCGCAGCCGGGCCTCCAGAGGCGTTGAGCCCACGCAACAAGCGGGCTCCCCGGGGGACGTTTAGCACCCCCGCCAGCTGCTGCGTGGGCGGTTATGTGTCTGGCAGTGTTTACCCCCGTCGGCCCTGGAGGCCCCCGCCCCCAGCGCCCGCCGTGACCTGGGGTCCTGGGTAGGTTTCAGCGGTGAGAGGAGGCAGGTTGGGCAGTGCGTCTAGGCCGGGCGTATGCCCAGGGGCGCGCAGACCCATTGGACCCTTCACAGGGCTGCGGCTTTGCCGGGAGACCTGTGTTCCTGGGCTGTTGTGCCTCTACTTGTGTGTGCCTGAGTGTGTGTTGGGGTGTCTGCTGGGAACTTCTAGGGCTACGAAACTTCTTTTTGACCAACATTATGTCTCAAAAAAAGACATGGTCTGGGATCTGCACCCTTAGTCTCCCAGTCTGGCTGCGTTAAAATTGAGTTCCACTAAATTTTCACTTGTGGGGGGACGAGGTTGATCGTGACCCCCCCTAATCCTCACCAGCCCCCACCCCGGGGACAAAGGGGGCGCCCTCTTGGGCCTCCTGTTTCTCCTACTCTCTGCTGCCTGCCGCAGGCCAGGAGGGTGCGCGCAGGCCCGGCGGCCCCTTGAGTGACGGTCCTGGGCAAAGGGCCGTCGCTTATACTGTCCCCTCCTCTCCTTTGAGCTTTCTCACGCCCCCTCCCCACCCCTCAAAGGCCAGGAAATCACAATGTGTTAATGTCATAGAAAGACAATGCGAGAAGGGGGGAAATGCCCAGCGACGGTGGGAAGGGGAAGGCAGGCGGGAAGGGGAAGGCAGGCCGGTGCGCGAAATGTAATAAAATGCCGTTTGGTTTTGCTTTCAGTCGGGGCTGTCAGAGGGCAAGGGAAAGACGAGTCAAAGGTGGAAGACGACCCGAAGGGCAAGGAGGAGAGCTTCTCACTGGAGAGCGATCTGGACTACAGCTCGGATGACAATCTGCCCGGCCAGGCGGTGCACAAGGAGGAAGACCCGGGCCACGCGCTGGAGGAGCCCCCGCCGAGCGGCGGCGCCGCGGGCAGCACCACATCCACCGGCAAGAACCGGCGGCGGCGGACTGCCTTCACCAGCGAGCAGCTGCTGGAGCTGGAGAAAGAGTTCCACTGCAAAAAGTACCTCTCGCTGACAGAGCGCTCGCAGATCGCCCACGCGCTCAAACTCAGCGAGGTGCAGGTGAAAATCTGGTTCCAAAATCGCAGGGCCAAGTGGAAACGGGTGAAGGCCGGCAATGCCAACTCCAAGACAGGCGAGCCCTCCCGGAACCCCAAGATCGTCGTTCCCATCCCAGTCCACGTCAGCAGGTTTGCTATTCGAAGTCAGCACCAGCAGCTGGAGCAGGCCCGGCCCTGAGGGTCCAGGGGGCCCTGGGTCTGGCACCCACCGTGGAGAAACCACTGCCAGTGCCGGAGGGACCCATGGTGGACTCAGTATGTTTGAAACTAAACTCAAAGCCACACCCCAACTTTGGTCATCCCAAGCAAATCGAGAATATATTCATTACACAAGTTTCAAAGACTGCTGTCGAAGGGGGAACAGCCACACCAGAAAGACACACTAAATATTTATTATACTGCCCTACTTTGTACATAGATATCTATAGAGACTGGATCTCAGCTGCTGTATTTTGAAAGTTATAGGACCAAATGACCCGGTCATAGTCTCCACTCACATTCCCGAAGAGAACACAGCCACAGCTGTCACCTGCTGTCCACGGCAGCCACCTTTCCTTACTTTTCCAAAGGTAAACATCAAACACAAGAACAAACACTGGGGTTTACACTTATTTTTCTTTCTGTTTTGGCCTTTTGAGTTGACTGAAAAGCGGACGTTGTTAGCAGCCTGGAAATTCGCTTTGCTTTGGTTCCGTTTTGCCTGGCTTCCTTTCCTGGGGTTGCATATCCTATCTGAGCCATGTCTGAAGCATGTCTCCGTTGTTTTTAATTTATTTCAATGTAGCTTATTTTCTTTTAAGTTATGACATTTAAACAATCTCAGTCTTGTGAATAATAAAAAAGGAGAAAAAAAAAAAGGCCACTCCCTGGGCCTCGTAAGTGTGTCCAGAATCTGGTGGTCTGGGGCCAGCACTGGACAACCGTCTTCTGTTCAGGTCACCTCAGGCTGGCTGGATAGGAGCTACACAGCTCCTGTTAGGCTTAAAATTGGAGGGCAAGAGCTGCACTTGGGTTCTAAATTTACGGAACTCTAGTTTGGCTTTAGAAATCTAACATCTCCCCCTTTGCGCAGCGTAGTCAGTACCCGAGAGGCTGGCAGACTTTGGCCAGAGGAGGAGATGGGTGCCCGGAGGCGGGAAAGCGAGAGCGGGTATTGGCGGCTTTGCCCAAACTCCAGCTTCTCGAGATCGACTAGAGCCAGGGAGAAGCGTTTCCTTACAGACCTCTCCGGCCCGGAAAGGAGCGATGCTCGCAGCCCGGTGGGGCAGACGGTCCATCAATCAGGCGCCAGGCATTATCTTCGGGCAGGCGCAGACTCCCAGCAAGCAGAGCCCAGCGGCCACGGCGCGGAGGCGGCGGCGGGCTGCGCGCGATGGGCCGCTGGCAGCGCCCCGGGGCCGGGCACCGCCCTCTCCGGACGGATTCTAGGCCGCGAGACCTGGACCCCCGTCCGCCCCCAGGGCGCTTGGGCCGCCAGCCCCACCGAGCCGGGAGAGGAGGAACGCAGCTGGGTTGGGGGCGCGTCCGCCCGACCTGAGAGCTGGGCTACTTCCAGTCCCAGCGGTACGGCCAACAGAGCCCGGGAGGGGCGCACAGGGGACACACGTCGCCTCCGGTGCCGCACCCCAGAGCCTGGTCGCCCTCCGAGGTGCCCTTCTCGACCCTGCAGCGCCCGGCTGAACGCAGAGCCAGGCCCGCAGCAGGCGCCGGCGACAGGCCGGCGGTGCCCCGGGGGTGGAGAGGGCGAGCGCGGTGCCAGACCCTGGCGGCCACCGGGCCAGCAGCCTGAGGAGCGGAGAGAAGCCGTGGGTTTTGGCAACCTCGGCCTTCCGAAAGGAGCGAGGCAAGGCCCGGGAGCCGGACGAAGCAGCCGCGCGCCGCGCCCGCCGCGCCCGCCGCGGCTCGCAGCCCAAGAAGGGGAAGGCATCGCCGGGGATCAACGCTAGTATTGATTGAATTACGGGTTACAGCCCGCCACCTCCCTGCGGCGGAGGGGCCTGGGGACCCGGGCCTCCGAGGCCTCGCCCGAGCCTCACAGGCACCCGGTGAGGGCCGGGAACCGAGTCACCGCTTGTCGCCGCGCTCCCAGGATTTCCTGCGGCGGAATACGGCCCAGGCCTGGTTTTCGAGCACAGTAAACCGAGCGGTCGGTCCCAAGGGCCTCCGCCGGCTCTGCCAGGGCTCCTGGGCCTGCGGTGCGGCTGCGCCTCCTCCGCCCTGCCCCCGCGCGTGGTGCACTGGGCCTGGGCGTCCCACCATCCCGCCTGCCAGTGAGTACCCGGGGGCCGGAGGGCGCCATCTGCTCGGGGCAAGTCTCCACTGGTCACACGTCGGCTGCTGTCGGCTGCTGTGGCATTCGAGGCTCGCGGGGACACCCCCTACACACACACACACACACAGACACACACACACAGACACACACACACAGACACACACAGACACACACACAGACACACACACACAGACACACACACACACACACACACACACACACAGACACACACACACACACACACACACACACACACACACACACACTCCTGAGCCTGTTGGTTCCCAGGCGAGACATGTGCCCCGGCGGGACGGTGGCTGGTGATGCGGAGTTCGGGTGGGAGAATATGGGTAGCTGCAGCCTCCCAGGCGGGCGCCCCCACCTGACACCCCGGCTCTAGGGGAGGGATCCCCGGTATTAAGAGCCGGGCATTCTCCAAAGATCCTGGAGGGCCCTCTTCTGTCCCCCAGCATAACAGGTGTAACCCCCAACCATCTTTTCCAAAAGCCCATTGCAGGGACGGGGGGCGCAGAAGGGCCAAACCTTGGCTACATAAACGCCCTATGGCAGCTGCGCCCCTGGTCAGTCTCAGGAAAGCGAAGCTCCCCCAAAATCCGGGCCGCCTTCGGGGAGCTCCAGCCTGGGCCGAGCTCCTGGCCCCTCCTTAGCCTCGGGGATCCTCGCCCTTCAGGAACACAAGGACGAGAGGGCCTAGGGCTCCCCAGCCGCGTGGGGGTGGCGCCCCCGCTGCCCTCTGGGGCGCTGCCCTTCCCCCTCCCCCAGCCCCTGAGCAGCGGGCGCCCCTGAGAGACCGGCGCGGAGGCCAAGGCCGGGGAGACAGGCCGAGGGGAGGAAGATAAACAAGCGCCTTTGATGGCCGCTGCCATCACGGCCCGCCATCACAGCTTTCATTTGGCTGCCTAATGAGTCACATCACGGGCAGAGAGAAAAATTGTCAATCGCCCGGGCCCTAATGAATTTTTTTGCAAATTGTAATCAAGCCAGGCCGTCTCAGCTGGCTGATTAATGAGACCCACGAGGCTCGGCCAGCACCTCAGCTTTTTATTCCATCCCGTCCTCCCTGCACTAAATTAACAGCAACTTGTCTGAGCTTCAAATTAACTCCCAATGATTAATTCTGATGGGGGGGCCTGAAGAATAGCTTCTTCTAATAGGCTGTGGCCTGAGATGCTGTTGGAAATTAATACACTTCCCCTTTGGCTGCCGGCTTTAATCCAAGGTTGGGTTTTGACATCACTATATTTGTTGTTACAATAAATTCCACTTACATCTGCAGATCAAATAATTACGCTGGAGAACGCCGCGGACCTGCACCCCCAGCCATTCGCTGGGGCGCCTCCCGGTTGCCCCCATCCGGTGCCCACCGACCAGGGTAGGCATCCGAGGGGGTCGCGGGAACAGCCACCGGACCCGGCGACCCCGTACCCTCGCTCCCCCCAGGAGCCCAGCACCCCAGCCCCATTGGCGGGTACTTTGAAAACCCGCAGCCAGATCTCCACGCTCCGGGGGCGGTGCTCTTTAGACCTGAGCAACCTGCTCCCCCTGCTCCCGGCAGAGGCTGGGGGGAGAGTGGTGGGGAGGCCTCGGAGCGGCTGGGCGGGGCCGCAGGGGAGTTTCTTCCAGAAAAAAACGTCAGCGCCCTAGGCCGCCTGGGCCTGGGCCTTCCCAACCCCAACGTGCACTGGAATTTTCGAGAAGTAGCGCATGCATGTGCGCGGAGCTTTCCCGTCCCGCTTTTCAGCCCCCTCCCCCCAGTGGTTCTTTCGAAGGCGCCTTTGCAGCTAAATGCGGCGAGGTGGGGGCGCTCCAGATCCTCATGAACCCGCGTTTGCCTGCAGGGCCTATTCCGGAGCTAAGGTCGTCCCCTCGCCGGCCTTCCCCCTCGGCACGTCGCTGGCGCGACCTGCATTCCAAGACGCCCTTGCTCTCGGGGGTCAGCGCTCGCTCCATCTTGATTCTGTTTGTTCTAACTTAATTGGCTTAATCATTTCAGCTGTGTCTGGCAAACCTCGTGCAGGGCCTCCCGGCTGCTCCCTCCAGCCCGGGGCTCGTCCCGAGCAGAGCCACACGCTGTCCCCACTGGCAGGGGAGCCTCTCTGCGCGCGTGGGAAGCCGAAGGGACGCTCTGGCGCCCCGGCCTAGGGACGCGGTCACCACTTGATTCTTGCCTCCAGGCCTTCCCAGCTCCCGGGGCCGCGCCCTCCAGAGCCAGCGGCTGTAGGACGCACCATCGGCGGCTCCTGCGGCCTCGGCGCCCTGGCCTCTCGCTTGCGGGCCTGGGCGTCCAGTGGCGGACTCCCGGGGAAGGAGTGTCCCGTGTACGCGCCCCTATTTCTGTCCCCAGAGACCAGGCCTCCACGTCCAAGCCTGGGGGACCCTCTGGTGTGCCTCCTTCCCACAGAGGGCCATGCCGGGATCTGGGGTGGCCGCGGCCCAGGATTTGGGGGAGCAGCGGCCGGGGGTCTACCGGGAACGGCCCGGGCGTGGGGAAGCGACATTAATCTTCATCTCGGGGCCTTATGGTGTAAACAGGAGAAATATGATCTTGGTAAGCGAACATGAATGCCAATCACACCGTCAGAGTAATAAAGTACCTGAAACCCCGACACACAAAAGCAACACCATATGTATGAAGACAACATACATTATACATTACACCATAAAAATTGATTGTCTATTTGAACAGTTCAGAAGTGGGAGACCTAAGCTGACTTCGACCCTCCGTGGCTTTGGGGGAACGCTCAGGCGGTGCCTTCCTCTCCACCGGCCGCGGACGGGAGGACCTGGGCCCCGAGTCTCCAACCAGCGCTGCGCTCCGGCGGGTCTACGCCCGGGGCGGGGAGCGCGCTGTGCGCCGGGAAGAGGGGACAGGCCGGGAACCGTGGGAGCCCTGCGGGGAACGCTGTCTGATGGGCGAGAGGTGCCACTTCCGCAGGGTAGCTGCTCAGATCTTGGCGGGGCCCAGACCGGGGCCAGGAAATGCCCAGCCCGAGACAGGCCGCCTTTCCGGTCCGCGCGCGGGGCTGCTGCCTTGGAAGCAGCTCGGATTTCTAGCCCGGGCCTGGAGGTCCCTGCGAGCGCCTCCGTCTCCAAGGATTTGGCTCCGTGATGAGCAGAGGTGTGTGCGCGTGTCGGTGTATGAGGATAAGTGTGTGTGTGTGTGTGTGAGTGAGTGAGCGTGCGAGGGTGGGTGTGCGTGTGGCTGGGCGCGGGGACTTGTGCGTGTGCGTGCATGAGTGTCTGCTAGCACGTGTGTGACTGTGCGATCCCCTCTCACGTCCAGCCCGCCTCGGCCAGGTGTCTCCGCTCTCCTGCATGGGTCCCCAGCAACCAAGCGGTCGCCCCCACTGGCGAAGCCGAAAACGTGGCGGAATGAAGCAGAGCACCCGCAATGGCCGAGTCTGCGCCTCGAGTTCCCGCCCCTCCCCTTGCAGTCGGTCACCCCAACCGCGGGAAGCCCATCCCCGCGTGTGCGCCTCGGAACTCCGCCCCCTCCCCCGTTTCTCCCCCACCGCATGAAAGTCCCCTGGATCTGGTCTCTGCCCCTCCCCCTCAGTCCACGTTCCCCAGTTTGGTCTCTGAGCTCCCTACACCCCCCCAGCCCCCCGGGGGGAACCCCCACCCCTTCTGGTCTCTTCTCCCCCCGCCGCAGTCCAAGTCACCCCCGGTCTGGTCTCTGGGTTCCCCCCACCACCCGCCTCTGGGCCCTTGACCGAGCCAACCTTCCACCCCCTCAGTCCACCCGTGTCCCGAGCGGCGGCCTGGCCCCCCTCTGTACCCCTGTCCCGAGCACCATCGCCTCCCGCGGGTCCGCCCAGGGCTGCGAGACACGCTGGGCGCGGGCAGAGGAGAACAAGGCCAGGACAGCGCAGGGAGAGGCCGCCGGACGGCAAGGGGTCCCTGTCCCGCCCGCCCCGTCGTGCGCCCCGTGGGCCGCGAGTGAGCGAGGCAGGAGGCCCGGCCACGTGGGGCCCGGCGCCGGGAGCTCCAGAGAGGGTGCACCGGGTCTGGCGGTCCATCCTGGCGCGATCCCGGCCCCGCGCAGCCTTGCTCCGGTAGCGCTCTGGGCAGGGAGGAAGGCTCTCCGGGGTGCGCGCCAGAACTCGAGAGTGAGGGACCATCCCGAAGGCGCGGCCATGGCCGGGGGGCGGCCCGGGCCCGAGGCAAAGGCCCGGGGCCGACCTGGCCTTGGAGGCTGGCCACGCCTGGCGTCCGCCCCGAAACCGACATCTCTTTATTTCCCGCCACTGGAGGCCTCGCGGCCTTTGTCATGCCGGCTCGTCTCTGGTGTGGCCGCGCGTAGTCGTAAAGGGCTCCGCGGCCGCCGGAATGACAATGGCTGGAATGGGATTACACCAACCTGATCCCATTAAGCCTGCCTACTCCTCCGCCGCGGCCCGCCTTCCGCCAGCGCACCTGGCCCCGCGGCGCCCCGCAGGGGTGCAGACCTCGCGGTGGGAAGCGGCCGGCTGACCCGGGCAGGGAGCTCGGCCCCGGCTCTGCATAACAAAGACGAGCCTGGCAACCGCGCTGGAGAGACAGGGAGGGGCCTACCCACCCACCCGGCACCGGCCCCCTGGCCCTCAGGGGTGGACTCAAGCCGCCCTCCCAGAGAGCTGCTGGGTGCTCTGCAGCGCAGCTTCCATGGCATCCACCCCTCCCGCCGCCCCTGCGGGGTAGGGGCCTAGGGTGTAAGCAGGGAAGGAAAAGGGATGACGCCATACCAGTGCATCACCCGCCTCGGCCCACACCTGCCTCACCGCGTCCGGAGAGGCAGCGGAGAGTCTCCCTCCCTTTCTGCGGATGGAGCAGCCTCCAGGGTCGCAAATGTGGTGGGGGCGGCCTGAATCACCCCAAACTTGACCTCTCCTCCTCCCAAGCCTTGCCGCACTGACGCCAAGGCCACTGGTGCAAATTCTAGCCCCGAGGTCAGTGGCCCGGGCAGAGCTATCGACGAGTTGGGGAGGGTTGGGAAATCTAGGCCGGGTGAGGACGGGCTGGGGGGAAAGCGCTTTGGAACATTTTTGCCAGTGGAAAGTGGTTGGTGGTGTGAAGTCTGGAGCACTTGGTCCTTCCTTCAAGTTTTCCTTTTTTCTCCTTAGTAAAGTCTATCAACGTTATTTGAAACTGGATAGATCTTGGGTAGGGAGGGCGGAGACAGCCCAGAGCAGCGCAAAGCACAGGAGAGAAGGATACATCTTCTAGCAGAGTCTCTCCCCTTAACTGTTGTTGGGTACGGTGGAGTGGATTCCAGACTCATAGTGATCCCGGGTGGTGTAAAGTAGAACTGCTCCATAGGGTTTTCTTGGCTGTAATCTTTACAGAAGTAGATCGCCAGGTCTTTCTCCCTTGGAGCGGCTGGGTGGGTTCTAACTCCCAACCTTTTGGTTAGGAGCTGAGCGCTTAACTGTTGCGCCTTGACCCACTCACACTTCTGTTTCTTCACCTGATGAATGAACTGGGGCGGGGCGGGGGGCCTGCCCAACACCCAAGGCTTCTTGGTTTCTGGAGAGGTTAACTGAAGTAATATAGATGAAGTGTACTTGGCATTGGAAGGTGGCGCAAGCCTTTTGTGCTTGACTATTAACTTAAAGGTTAGCAGTTTGAGCCCACCCAGGAGCTACACAGAAGAAAGGCCTGGCAATCTGTTTCCGCAAAGATTAACCCCTTGCTGTTGATCAATTGTGACTCATAGCGGCCCTATAGGACAGAGTAGAATTTCTCCATAGGGTTCCCAAGGAGCTGCTGGTGGATTCAAACTGGCGACCTTTTGGTTAGCAGCCAAGTTCTTAACCATTGCGCCACCAGGGATCCAAAGATTACAGCCAGAAAACCTATGGAGCAGTTCTACTCTGTAACACATGGGGTCGCCTTGAGTCAGAATTGACTAAACATCAACTTTTTTTTTTTAACGTAATGTTAGAACCACAGGAGCAGTGCACTGAGGGTTAGGGGACGCTGCTTTGGACTCAGACGCCTGGGCTCCCCTTCTTGGGTCTCCCCAGCAGCATCAGCTGGCTGATTGAAAGGACTGAGGCGGATCAAGGGCACAGTGCAGAGCCGAGAGTCCCGGCAGCATTAGCCGCTGTTCTATCCTTACCCACCCAGATAAGGCGCCACGCTGAAGGTGGCACAAAAACGAGGGCCCCTGGATCTGGCGTGGCTTCTCCCCGGGCTTAGTTTTTGCTGTGTGGAGACTTGGTGGCACGGTGGTTAAAGAGCTTGGCTGCTAACCAAAAAGTCAGCACTTCGAATCCACCAGCCGCTCCTTGAAAACCCTATGGGGCAGTTCTACTCTGTCCTATAGGGTCGCTGAGTCAGAATTGACTTGACAGCAACGGGTGTCCTTCAGTTTCTTCAATGAGAGCTCTCCCATCTGACCCACCCAGGTTGTTTTGCCATAATTGAAGTCTATTCTGTCCATTATGGAGATGTTCCACTGTTTGTAATACCCTCTTCTCTCAGCTGGCAAACAGGTGTCAGGTGCTGTGCTGGTATGCTCTGCCCAGGAGTCTGATATCCAGAGACATGCGGGCTGGTGACTACGGTGCCCGGGCATGCCCCATAGGCTGGCTACCTACCGCTCCCACCCATGAAGACCATCTCAGCTCAGGCTGTTCCCCATAAAACCAACTGGTCTCCATTATCAACATGTTCTATCTTGGATACCTTAGGACGGGGAGGCATGGACCCAGGGGTGCCATGGAGGAGGCAGGGACCTGGCTCAGTCTTGCTGTTAGCCTCCAGCACCACACCTGGCAGATGAGGGGCTCCCTGAATGTGTAAATTACGAATAATCAAGTGAAGTCCTGTTTCAAAGGCCTTCATCATTCCTCCTATTTGTACAATTCATCCTTTGCATGGATCCGCCCCGTCCCCCTCCAGAGGTGCCTTGTGGGGTTATGTAGAAGGCTGGCTGGAGGCCAGGCATTATAAAAATGCAGACAAGAATTGAAACCCTGTGTGGTCACCATCCCTAGTGAAGGAATCTCTGAGTTGGGAGAAATGCAGCTGAGCTAATCATTCAGCTTTGCAGGAGCACAGGGCAGTGGGCTGCCGGACTCGGGGATATGGATCTTAATGTGGTCACTTGCAATGTGCATACTTCCAAAGCGGTCGTTTAAAATGTAGGCCCATGGTTACTGCTTTTGAACTTTAGATTATTGATCATTTATAAATGTTTATCAATAGTTTCAAAGTGGGATTTTCATTTTCCATGGCCATGGCTGGAACTACCTCCTGCAATAATGTTCATATTTCAGCATTTTGAAAGCTGTAAGTTGCCAGAAAATAAGGATAATCGTCCATCTTTAAGTGAGAAATGGTTAATGTGGGATTTATAAAGCACTTTCCTTAATGAATAATAGTTAAGACCGATTTGTCTTCCTTCCTCATTTTGCAAAGTCACATTTGTAAAGTCGGGAGAGCTCCGTTCTTCCCAATAATTACTCTCTTCCTCCAGAAGGAGGTCTGTAGAGGAGACGAGGCCACTGCAGACATGTGGGTGCGCTGTAGGGGTAACCTCGGGTCCCAAGAGAGCATGGTGACCTCACAGCTGCTTCAGGAGGCTGCCCCCTCGGCACCCAGCGCCACCTATATGCAGACTTGGTCTTCTCCACCTGGGCTGTTGGCACTGAGGGCAGGACTGTCCCTACGAATGCTAGAGATGCACCCCAGTCATGTGACAGCCAAAAGTGCCCCCGGGAGAGTGGAGCTGTCCCCAGTTGAGAATACTTTGGCTGGGACTGTGCCAGGCATGGTGGCACAACAGGCAGCTGGTGTAGTACCTGCCCTTGGCCAAAGGGGGAGACAGGTAGTTCCAGCTAAATGAGTGTTGGCAAGGCCATGGTTCCCAGCCAGCGAGAAAGGTGTGCTGGGCAGAGGGAACCTGTGCTAAGGCCGCAGGTAAGCAGGCATTGACCTAGGAGTTCCTGAGTCTCTGGCAGGACCCCAGGGAATGCATTTGCAATGTGGGCTGCTCCAGGACCCATGGCCTTGAGTCAACACAACAGTGTTGTGTCCAAGGCCCTCTCAGACCAGCTGCCAGAGATCAGTGCCTTCTAGCCAGAGGCCTCTTCCCCTCCATGGCCACCAGGTCTCTGCTCAGCTGCACCTGCCCTCTTTGTCCCAGTGTCCCTGCTCCACCAGGAGCCTCATCGTGCTTCCGAAGCCCCGGGAGCAACTTTGTCCATGCAAAGTCTGCAATCTCAGCCAACGCAGCTGGGGTAGCTTCTAAGGGTTGCAGCCCTTAGGGCACCTGGGCTTTACAGGTGTTACGAATTGAACTGTGCCCCCCAAAAATGTATGTTAACTTGTCTAAGCCATGATTGCCAGTATTGTGTGGTTGTCCTCCATTTTGTGATCTGATGTGATTAGCCTGTGTGTTGTAAATCTTAACCTCTGTGACGTTAATGAGGCAGAATTAGAGGCAGTTATGTTAATGAGGCAGGACTCAATCTACAGGATTAGGTTGTATCTTGAGTCAATTTCTTTTGAGATAGAAAAAAGAGAAGTAAGCAGAGAGGAGAGGGACCTCATCACCACCAAGAAAGAGGTGCCAGGAGTGGATAGCATGCTTTGGACCCAGGGTCCCTGTGCTGAGAAGCTCCTAGACCCAGGGGAAGATTGATGCCAAGACACATGGAGCTTTCCGAGGAACACCAGGCCCACAGATGTTGAAAGAGACAAGGACCTTCCCCCGGATCTAACAGAGAGAGAAAGCCTTCCCCTGGAGCTGGTGCTCTGAATTTGGACTTCTAGCCTAAACTGGGAGAAAATAAATTCCTGTTTGTTAAAGTCATCCACTCGTGGTATTTCTGTTATAGCAGCACTAGATGACTAAGACACCAGGTCATAAGATGATTCCTCAGATGGGGCTGGCTAGATCTCGCCCACCGCAGGGGACTCTCTCGTGCTTCCCAGGACGTGTCCCTGTCTGCAGAGGCTGGGACAGCACCTATTGATTCAAGGTCTCACTTCTCCAGGCTTAAAATGCCTCCTGTGTGTGTCCTTCTGAGGGAAACGAACCTGTGTGGTGGTCTGCCCTGGCAACCCAGAGTCCTTGAGGTGGCTCAGCTGAGCCCCTCGCCCTGGCTGCTTGGGCCTTTCTTGAAATGCATGAATGACAATAAACGGTGATAATGGTCTTTCCACCCCACGTGACCCTGCCCAGCCAGCTGATGCTAAGGAAATGGGGAGGTTTACAGTCGAATTTAGAAACATTTAGCCAAGTCCTTGGCAAGGCCAGAGTCCCCAGCATCCTGGTAATTGTTTTTTTTTTAAATCTCTGACAAAATAAACTTTATTTATTTTTAAATTTGTTTTATTGTACTTTAGATGAAGGTTTACAGAACAAATAGTTTCTCGTTAAACAGTTAGTATACATGTTGTTTTATGACATTGGTTAACACCCCCACAACATGTTAGCACTCTCGCTTCTCGACCTTGGGTTCCCTATTACCAGCTTTTCTGTCCCCTCCTGCCTTCTAGTCCTTGTGCCTGGCCTGGTATGCCCCATTAGTCTCGTTTTGTTTTATGGGGCTGTCTAATCTTTGGCTGCAGCGTGAACCTTGGGAGTGACGTCTTTACTGAGCTAAAAGGGTGTCTGGGGACCATACTCTTGGGGTTTCTCCAGTCTCTGTCAGGCCAGTAAGTCTGGTCTTTTTTTGTGAGTTAGAATTATGTTCTACATCCTTCTCCAGCTCTGTCCAGGACCGTCTGTTGTGATCCTGGTCAGAACAGTCAGTGGTGGTAGCCAGGTACCACCTAGTTGTACTGGACTCAGTCTGGTGGAGGCCTTGGTAGTTGTGGTCCGTTAGTCCTCTGGACTAATCTTTCCCTTGTATCTTGTTTTCTTCATTCTTCCTTGCTCCTGAAGGGGTGAGACCAGTGGAGTATATTAGATGACTGCTCACAGGCTTTTAAGACCCCAGACGCTACTCACCAAGGTAGAGTGTAGAACATTTTCATTATAAACTATGTCATGCCAATTGAGTTAGATGTTCACCGAGACCATGGTCCCCACAGCCCTTAGCCCAGCAATTCAGTCCCTCAGGGAGTTTGGATGTGTCTATGGAGCTTCCATGACCTTTCCTTGTACAAGTTGTGCTGGCTTCCCCAGTATTGTGTATTGTCTTACCCTTCACCAAAGTTACCACTTATCTAGTGTCTATTTAGTATTTCCCCCACACCCCTCCCCTCCCTCATAACCATCAAAGATTGTTTCTTTCTGTGTGCAAACTTTTTCAAGAGTTTTTCCAGTAGAGGTCTCATACAATATTTGTCCGTGATTGACTTATTTCACTCAGCATAATGTCCTCCAGTTCCACCCATGTTATGAGATGCTTCACAGATTCATCATTATTCTTTATCGTTGCATATACTCCATCGTGTGTATGGACCATAGTTTGTTTATCCATTCAGCTGTCAATGGGCATCTAGGTTGTTTCCATCTTTTTGTTATTGTGAACAATGGTGCCATGAACATAGGTGAGCATATGTCTATTCGTGTGATGGTTCTTATTTCTCTAGGATATATTCCTACCACTGGGATTGTTGGATCGTATGGTATTTCTATTTCTAGCTTTCTAAGGGAGCGCCATATCATTTTCCAAAATGGTTGCATCGTTATGCATTCCCACCAGCAGTGCATAAGAGTTCTGATCTCCCCACAGCCTCTCCAACATTTGTTATTTCCAGTTTTTTTGACTCATGCCAGTAATGCCGACATCCCTGTAATTTGGCGCATGAAGCCTACAGTCAGCCAACATCCCGGCATGTCCATTGCTTCAGTTGGAGGAATTAGAGAACACTTTCAGGAAATTGTCTCATTGATTCTTCTTGGCAGGGCCGCCTTGGTCTTGAAGTGATGATTTAGTAAGACAGGCCTCCCTTTCCCCTCCAGCTTTGAGTCAGGGCTCTCCAGACACAGACTGGGAGAATTCCCAGATGATCAGTCCTGCATCCCCTGTCTCCCCCCGCCCCCCAACGAGGGGGTGCATAAGCCCAGGTCTGCTGAGAGACATCAGAGGGGACTGGAGTGGACGGGAGACCAGCCTTGGGCTGGATGGGAGGACGGGCATCGTAAAGATGTCAGTGCTTCCCAAATTAATGTGTGAGTGCACTGTAATCCCAGTCGGGTCCCTGCGGAATTATCTTTGAAACTTGACCAAGTGATTCTAAAGTACATCTGATAAAGTACATCTGGAGGCATAAACAGGCGAATGTAGCTGGGAGTTTAAAAGAGAAGCGTAAAGAGAGGGCGCTTGCTTTAATCAGAGCAAACACCTAGCGTCCCCGGTGACAGGCACTCTCTCAAGCACGTGGCATTTATTAATTAACTGAATCCTCACAGCAACCCTATGAGGTAGGTATTATGTCCAGCCATATGAAATTGCTCATATTTGACTGTTTTAGGGCCTGCAAAATGACAATTTCATATTATTATCATCCACATTTTGCAGATGAGAAACCAAGGCACAGGGAGGTTAAGTGCCTGCCCAGGGTCACACAGCAAGCAATTAGCAGATCCAGGAATTAAACTGTAACAGGCTGGCTGCAGAGCTAGTGCATGTAAGATTATGTTATGTAACTGATAGGTGATATTACTCAGAAATAGATTCTAGAATATACGAAAATTTAATCTGTGATAGAGAAAGCCCCAGACATTCGTAGAAAAGGGAGAATGGTTGAATATATGGTGTTTGGATGACTGGCTAATTGGGGGAAAAGACAGAACAGAGCTTCCCCTCTCATCTTACCACAGATCAATTACTGTTGGATTAAAGAGTTCCATGTATAAAATGAAACCTTCAAAACCTAGGGAAGAGAGTTGGCTGAATAATTATCTGCAAGTGGGCAGGACACGAGGGAAGAATAGTACAGCTGTCTGCATAAAAAAGTGAAGCTTCCGTTCATTAAAATAAATCACAAAACAATTAAAAATATAAGGAGCAATTGGGAAAAAAATACTTGTCACCAATATGACAAGGTGGGTTAATATATGTCTACAGAAAGAGCTAGAATAAAAGACCAAGAAAACTGGGAAGGGCATGAATGGAAAATTCACGGAAACTTATTGATTTCACAAATATTTATGGGGCACTTATTATTAACCAGACACTCTTCTGGTCTTGGAGGCGGAGTTTGCCTTCTCTTGGGTGAGGCTGACACTAAACAAATCAGCCAATGGTAAGTAGTGTAATTCCAGGTGTTAGGAAGTCGTGTGTGTGACAGGAAGGAGAATGAAGTAGAGTAAGGAGGTAGGAAGAGGAATGTGCTAGTCCGGATGAGGAGGTCAGGGACAACCCCACCAGTAGGGCTTGGGTGCTGTTCTTAAAGAAGTAAAGAAGCAAAAAATTTACAAGTGTGGGGAGAGCATCCACACAAAAGAACCAGCAGTTGTGAAGGTCCTGCCAGGAGAAAGGACTCCAGGCAGAGGGGACAGCAAGGATGCTACTGTGGCTTGAGCAAACTAGGCAATGGGGAGAGTGGTAGGACAGTGGGTTCCCAGAAGTCACCAGGCACTTGACCATGGAGACCCTTGGAGGCTCTGGGAAGAATTTTGGATTTTCTTTTATGTGATACAGGAAGCCACTGGAGGGATTAGCGCAGAGGAGTGAATAGTTTTTTCTTTACTTGCTAATGTCGTTGTTGTTGTGAGCTGTGGAGTCGATTTTGACTCATAGCAACCCTATAGGACAGAGCAGAACTGCCCCCTAGGGTATCCTAGACTGTGATCGCTGGGAGCAGACTGACAGGTCTTTCTCCTGTGGAGCAGCTGGGGGTTGAAACCACCGGCCTTTTGATTAGCAGTGAGTACTTACCCATTATGCCACCAGGGCTCCTTTATTTGCTAACAGACATATAAAAATGTTCAACTCAAAGAGATATAAATTATAACCAAAATGAAATACCACTGTAATTCTTCAAGTTAGCAAACTTTCTCACGTAAAAATAATATTAAAATTTATAATATAAGATACTTGTAATATCAGGCACTGATATGGGGTAGTGAGGTGGACACTCACTCATGGCTAGAGGAAGCACATCCATTCAGTAAATATTCATTGAACAGCCACCACAAGCCAGGCTATCTAGCTGTGGAGGAGGCAGCAGTGAACGAGAGAGAAGAGGGTCCCTATGCTCATGAGGCAGGCCAACATTTTTCTCTGAGCATCTTAGATTTGTTAAAAGATGAACAATAACATTTACTATCAAAAAGAGGACTAGGAAAGTCACTATAACTACTTTTTTCAGCATTGTAACTAGAGGTCCTAGCCAAAGCAGTAAGATAAGAAAAGTAAATAGGAGGGATAAGAATGGAGTCGGGAAAAGTTAGAGTTTATCTTTATAAGATATATTTTAAAACAACCAAAATAATTTTAAAACAACAAAAATATAAGGTTATTAGGAAACCTGACAAAATCTTCTTGAGAGACTTTAAAGAAAATCAGAATTGATGGAGAGGAAGACACCATGTTCATGGATACAAAGATTCAATGTCATAAACATGTCAGTTATTCCCACACTGGCTATAAGGTTCAATGTGATTCCAGTCAAAGTCCCATTGGGAATTTTTTTTAAGAACTTGGGTCAAGAATAGCCATGACACTCTTGAGGAATAATAAGATGAAGGGTTGTACCCTACCAAATATCAAGCCTTATAAAATTCATATTATTGACATGGGAATAGACAAATTGAACAGTGAAACAGAATAGAGTGTATGCATATATGGAAACTTCACTTATGACAGAGTTTTCAGCAAATAGCTCTGAGGCAATTGAATATCCCTCCAGAAAAAATAAAACTGGGTGCTTCCACACACACAAAATTAATTCTACATAGACTAAAGACAAAAGACAAATTTTACAAGAAAATATAAAAGAATATATTTCTTTTCTAAGGTAAAGGATTTCTTAAGATGCAAAAAGCACTTTTCTTTAAATGACAGCATAAAAAAAGGTAAGTTACAAACTAGGAGAAGATCTTTGCAAGGAATTGGTATAAAATAAAAAAATAACTACTACGATCGTGAGGATGGCACAGGACCGGACAGTGTTTTGTTCTGTTGCACATGGGGTCGCTGTGAGTAGGAACCGACTTGACGGCACCTAACAACAACAGTCAAAAAGAAAAAGATTAATCAGTAGAAAATGGGGGAAACATACGAACAGGTATTTAATAGAGGAAGTAACACGATTGGCAAGGAAATTTATGAATATATGCTCAAACTCATTAGTAATCCAAGTAATTTCCATTAAGGCTACAGTGAGGTATTATTTTATATCCAGGTGATTGGTAAAAATTAAAAAGTCTGACAATATCAAGTGGTAGCAAAGAGGTCAGGTGGCTACATTGGGTTTGCCAACCCACTGAGTGAGAGAGCTGAGTGCCTTCGGGCTGAGGTTTCCTGGTGGAGTGGGGCGCCTCTGGGCACTTACCAGCAGAGCTATAGAGCTGTAACACTTGCCAGAGCAGGGCGGTAGGCACAGACAAGCGAGCCAAGGGTCCGGAGGTAGAAGGAGCTGAGGGCTATCTTGGTTGGAAGCCGTCCTGATCGACAAACTGTCTGCTGTCTCCTGAGTTGTTCCTGTTACTTCCAAGTTGATTCTGATCCTGAATTGTAACTTGTTACTTCCCTAGTAAACTCCGTGATCGTGTGGCGGGGGGTGGGGGAGTGAATGTCTGATGACTGCCTAATAAATCTTTTTGCAAGAGGTTGTTGTTAGGTGCCTTTGAGTTGGTTCTGACTCATAGCCACCCGATGTACAACAGATTGAAACACTGCCCAGTCTTGCGCCATCCTCATGATCATTGTCATGCTTGAGCCTATTGTTGCAGCCACTGTGTCAATCCATCTCGTTGAGGGTCTTCCTCTTTTTCGCTGTCCCTCTACTTTACCAAGCATGATGTCCTTCTCCAGGGACTGATCCCTCCTGATAACATGTCTAAAGTACATGAGACGAAGCCTCACCATTCTCACTTCTAAGGGGCACTCTGGCTGTACTTCTTCCAAGACAGATTTGTTACTTCTTCTGGCAGTCCATGGTATATTCAGTATTCTTCACCGACACCATAACTCAAAAACATCAATTCTTCTTTGGTCTTCTGTATTCATTGTCCAGCTTTTGCATGCATATGAGGCAATTGAAAATACCATGGCTCGGGTCAGGCGTACCTTAGTCCTCAAAGTTACATCTTTGTTTTTCAACACTTTAAAGAGGTCTTTTGCAAGCAGATTTTCACAATGCAATATGTCATTTGATTTCTTGACTGCTGCTTCCATGGGTGTTGATTTTTGCAAGTTAGTAGTTTCTAATTCATTGTTTTCAATGACATGGTGTTGTTGTTAGGTGCTGTCTAGTTGGTTCCAACTCATAGTGACCCTGTGTACAACAGAACGAAACACTGCCCGGTCCTGTGCCATCTTCACAATCATGGCTACGCTTGAACCCATTGTTGCAGCCACGGTGTCAATCCAGCTCATTGAGGATCTTCCTCTTTTTCGCTGGCCCTCTGCTTTACCAAGCATAATGTCCTTCTCCAAGGACTGACCCCTCCTGATAACATGTCCAAAGGACGTGAGACGAAGTCTCGACATCCTCACTTCTAAGGAGCATTCTGTCTGTATTTCTTCCAAGATAGACTTGTTCATTATTCTGGCAGTCCATGGTATATTCAATATTCTTCCCCAACACTATAATTCAAAGGCATCAGTTCTTCTTTAGTCTTCCTTATTCATTGTCCAGCTTTTGCATGCATATGAGGTGATTGAAAATATCATGGCTTGGATCAGGTGCACCTTAGTCCTCAAAGTGACATCTTTGCTTTTTGCTATTTAAAGAGGTCTTTTGCACCATGACATGGCACATCACTAAGAATAATGTTTAAAATTAGAGAAATACGGTGACAGGGAGTTAAAATAAATGAAAAATTCTTGATATATGCTTATTTTCATTGCAGAGAAATATGAGGTATGGTCAACAAATGAGTTTTAAGGCAACACGTATTGGGTTAAAGTTTTGTGGAGAGAATGGAACGAAAGTAGGATTTCAAGGGGAAAAGAAGGAACAATGTGAGATATCTAAGTACTGAAGGGCCTGCTCATGCATTTTTAAATACGATGGAAAGGATTCTAAAACGCTATGGTGCTTGTATTCCATTGAACACATTTAAAAGAATAGTGTAACTTGAAGAGCTATAGAAGTTAACTATTGTTCTTGTTATTAGGTGCTCTTGAGTCATTTCCGACTCATAGCCACCTATGTACAACAGAATGAAACACTGCTCCATCCTGCACCATCCTCACAATCGTTGTTATGTATGAGCCCATTGTTGCAGCCACTGTGTCAATTCATCTCGTTGAGGGGTCTTCCTGTTTTTCGCTGACCCTCTACTTTTCCAAGTATGATGTCCTTCTCCAGGGACTAGTATGTGAGATGTAGTCTTGCCATCCTTGCTTCTAAGAAGCATTCTGGTTGTACTTCTTCCAAGACAGATTTGTTTGCTCTTCTTCAGTCTCTGGTATATTCAATATTCTTTGCCAACACATAATTCAAAGGCATCAATTCTTCTTCGGTCTTCCTGACTCAGGGTCCAGCTTTCACATGCATATGAGGCCATTGAAAACACCATGGCTTGGGTCAGGCGCACTTTAATCCTTAAGGTGACATCTTCACTTTTTAACACTTTAAAGAGGTCTTTTGCTGCAGATTTGCCCAATGCAATGTGCCATTTGATTTCTTGACTGCTGCTTCCATGGTCGCTGATTGTGGATCCAAGTAAAATGAACTCCTTGACAACTTCAGTCTTTTCTCTGTTTATCATGATGGTGCTCATTGGTCCAGTTGTGAGGTTTTTTTTTTTTTTATGTTGAGGTGTAATCCATACTGAATGCTGTGGTCTTTGATCTTCATCAGTAAGCGCTTCAAGTTCTCGTCACTTTCAGCAAGCAAGGTTGTGTCATCTGCATATCCCAGGTTGTTTATGAGTCTTCCTTCAACACTGATGCCCTGTTCTTCTTCATATAGTCCAGCCTCTCGGATTATTTGCTCAGCATACAGATTGAATAAGTATAGTGAAAGGATACAGCCCCGACACACACCTTTCCTGACTTTGAACCACTCAGTATCCCCTTGTTCTGTTCGAACGATTGCCTCTTGCTCTATGTGCAGGTTCCTCATGAGCACAATTAAGTGTTCTGGAATTTCCATTCTTTGCAATGTTATCCATAATTTGTTATGGGCCATACAGTTTAATGCCTTTGCATAGTCACTAAAACACAGGTAAACATCTTTCTGGTATTTTCTGCTTTCAACCAAGATCTATCTGACATCAGCAATGATATCCCTGGTTCCATGTCCTCTTCTGAATCCAGCTTGAATTTCTGGCAGTTCCCTGTGGATGTACTGCTGCAACCACTTTTGAATGATCTTCAGCAAAATTTTACTTGTATGTGATGTTAATGATATTGTTCTATAATTTATGCATTCTGTTGGATCACTTTAGTTTGGAATGGGTACAAATATGGATCTCTTCCTGTCAGTTGTCCAGGTAGCTATCTTCCAAACTTCTTGGCATAGGTGAGTGAGCACTGCACTGGTTTGTTGAAACATCTTAATTAGTATTCCATCAATTCCTGGAGCCTTGTTCTTTGCCAATGCCTTCAGTGCAGCTTGGACTTCTTCCTTCAGTACCATCAGTTTTTGATCGTATGCTACCTCCTGAAACAGCTGAATGTCAACCAGTTCCTTCTGGTACAGTGACTCTGGGTATCCTTTCCATCTTCTTTTGATGCTTCTTGTGTCGTTTAATATTTTCCCATAGAATCCTTCAATATTGCAACTCAAGGTTTGACTTTTTTTCTTCAGTTCTTCTAGCTTGAGAAGTGCTGAGTGTGTTCTTCACTTTTGGTTTTTTGTCTCCAGGTTTTTGCACATTTCATTATACTACTTTACTTTGTCTTCTCGAGCCACCCTTTGAAATCTTCTGTTCAGCTCTTTTACTTCAACGTTTCTTCCTTTCGCTTTAGCTATTTTACATTCAAGAGCAAGTTTCAGAGTGTCTTCTGCCATCCACCTTGGTCTTTCCTTTCTTTCCTGTCTTTTTAATGACCTCTTGCTTTCTTCATGTATGATGTCCTTGATGTCATTCCACAACTTGTCTGGTCTTCAGTCATTAGTTTTCAATGTGTCAAATCTATTCTTGAGATGGTCTCAAAGTTCAAGTGAAATATACTCAAGGTCATATTTTGGCTCTCATGGACTTGTTCTTTTCTTCAGCTTCACCTTGAACTTGCATATGAGCAATTAATGGTCTGCTCCACAGTCGGCCCCTAGCCTTGTTCTGACTGATGATATTGAGCTTCTCCATTGTCTCTTTCCACAGATGTAGTTGATTTTATTCCTGTGTATTCCATCCAGTGAGGTCCATGTGTATATTTGCTGTTTATGTTGTTGAAAAAAGGTATATGCAATGAAGAAGTTACTGGTCTTGCAAAATTCTGTCATGTAATCTCCCTCATCATTTCTATCACCAAGGCTATATTTTCCAACTACTGATCCTTCATCTTTGTTTCCAACTTTCACATTCCAGTCACTGGTAATTATCAGTGTAACTTGATTGCATGTTTGATCAAGCAGCAGTTGCTAAAAATCTTCAATTCCTTCATCTTTGGCCTTTGTGGTTGGTGCATAAATGTGAATAATAGTCGTATTAACTAGTCATCCTTGTAAGTGTATGGTTATTATCCTGTCACTGACAGCGTTGTACTTCAGGATAGATCTTGAAATGTTCTTTTTGACAAGGAATGCAATGCCATTCCTCTTCAAGTTGTTGTTCCCAGCTTAGTAGACCATATGATTGTCCTATTCAAAATGGCCAAAACCAGTCCGTTTCAGCTCACTAATGCCGAGGTTATTGACGTTTATGTGTTCCATTTCATTTTTGATGACTTCTAATTTTCCTAGATTCATACTTGGTACATTCTACGTACCAATTATTAATGGATGTTTGCAGCTGTTTCTTCTCATTTTGAGTTGTGCCACATCAGCAAATCAAGGTCCCGAAAGCTTGACTCCATCCACATCATTAAGGTCAACTCTACTTTGAGGAGGCAGCTCTTCCCTAGTTGTCTTTTGAGTGCCTTCCAACCTGACGGACTCATTTGCCAACAGTTATTAGACAATGTTCTGCTGCTATTCATAAGGTTTTCACTGGTTAATTTTTTCAGAAGTAGACCTCCATGTCCTTCTTCCCAGTCTCTTAGTCTGGAAGCTCCGATGAAACAAGTCCACCATGGGTGGTGACTTTGCTCGTATTTGAAATACCAGTGTCATAGCTTCCAGCATCACAGCAACATGCAAGCCACCACAGTATGACAAACTGACAGATGAGTGAAGGAGAGCCAACAGTTGTTAACATTTTATTATTATTTTTGCCGAATCACCTTAATACTTTATGCATGTTCTGAGAATAAAGACATTCTCCTATATGACTCTGAATCCATCTAAGAAAATTAACAGTAATTCACAAAAAACATCCAATATACAATCCATACTCAGATTTGCCCAGTTATAGTTTTTTAAAAAAGAAAACAACAAACGACTGTGCAAAGTCACACATTGCATTTGTTGTTATGAGTTTTAGCCTCTCTCATTCTAGAATAGCTCCCTTGCTCCCTCCCCCTTTTTATGACATTGACTTTCTGAAGGCTGCAGGCCAAGGTCCTTGTAGAATGTCCTCCTGCCTAGGTTTGTTGGAGTGTTTTGTTTGGTGTCATTTGACTCCTTCTTCTATCCCCTGTATTTCCTGTTGGTGACTATGATGGTTAATGTTTAGTGTCCGCTTGGCTGGGCCATGATTCTCAGTGGTTTGGCCGTTATGATGTAGTTTGACAGTCACATAATGATGTAATCACTTCCATGATGAGATCTGATATAGTGTGGTCACCTCAGTGATGGGATCTGCTGTGAGTAGCCAATCAGTTGAAAGGGAGTTTCCTTGGGTATGTGGCCTCCATCCAATACAGGTGGACTTTCTGGTAAGGCTGGTGGGCTTTTGCTGGCTCTGGATCCTGCAGCTGGCGCCTGTTCATCTGACCACTAGCCCTTGGGACTTGGGCTAGCAGCTTACCTGCCAATCTTAGGATTCCTTGGCCTCCACAGTCTGTGAGCCAGAGGCCTCTGTCTGACCTGCCGATCTTGGCTTCATCAGACCCTGCAGCTATGTGAGCTCAGGAGAAGCCTCCAGCCTGACCACACAGACTTGGGACTTTCTAGCCTGAACAACCACTGCATGAGCGATTTCCTTGATACAAATCTCTCTCTGTCTATATATATTTATATGCTTCACTGGTTTTGCTTCTGTAGAGAACCCAGCCTAAGACCGTGATGCTAAGCTTCATCGTTCAAGTGCTGGGAGGAGGATCTCTAAGAAAAGACAGTGTATTTTACTGTACAGTTATCTTACGTTTTTAATATAGTCGTCTGTCCATTTTTCTAAGCTTTTGGTTTTTATTTATTGATGAAGCAGGCCTTCTCCAGTTCAGGATTATAAACATACTATATATTTCTCTAATGTTTTTCTAATTTTTTAAATTTTTACATTTTGCTTTCATCTATTTGGTATTTATTTTTACATATGGTACATATGGTACATATTTTTACATATGGGGTAAGAGTCTAAATATACTTGCCTCCAAATGGGTAGCCACTTGCCCCCCCCATTTATTAAATATTTTTTTCCCACTGAGTTGAAATTACACCTTTAACATGTTCTAAATTCTCATATAGCTGTGTCCATTTTCTAGAATCTAGATATAATTCCCACTGCAACATCATATCACTTTATAGAGTATTGTGATAACTGCTATGGCAAGCTCTTCCTCGTTGTTCTCCATTTTCCCATTTTTCTTAGCTAACTTTTCACATTTTCTCTTCCAAAGGAATTTCAAAATCATCTCTGAAGTTCTTTTGAAAACCCCATTTAGCAGGAGAGGGAACATCTCACAACACTGAACCTTCCTTCCAGGAGCACGGTCTTCCTCTTCGGTTTGTTATTTAGGCAGCTGCTCTCCTTCAGTAATGATTGAGTATTATTGTCATACGGACCTCACACATTCCTCACTGTCTTAGTCATCTAGTACTGCTATAACAGAAATACCACAAGTGGATGGTTTTAACAAAGAGAAGTTTTTTTCTTCACAGTAAGGTAGGCTAAAAGTCCAAATTCAGGGTGTCAGCTCCAGGGGAAGACTTTCTCTCTCTGTCGGCCTTCTCATCAATGTTCTCCCAGACTAGCAGCTTCTCTGCACAGGGACCCCGGGTCCAAAGGACACGCTCTGCTCCTGGCACTGCTTTCTTGGTGGTGTGCGGTCCCCCCGTCTCTCTGCTCACTTCTGTCTTTTATATCTCAAGACATTGCCTCACGACACAATCCAATCTTGTAGATTGAGTCCTGCCTTACTAACACAACTGCCACCCATCCTCCCTCATTAACATCACAGAGGCAGGATTTACAACATACAGGAAAATCACACAATACTGGGAATCATGGCTCAGCCAAATTGATACACACATTTTTGGGGGGACATAATTCAATCCATGACACTCACATAGGCTTGTTCCTAGGTATTTTAAAATATCAGTTTGCTATTATAAATAGTATTATAAAGTTATAAATGCTATTATAAAGTTTGCTATTATAAAATCCTCACAACTGGACCAGTAAGCAACATCATGATAAATGAAGAAAAGATTCAAGATGTCAAGGATTTCATTTACTTGGATTCACAATCAACACCCATGGAAGCAGCAGTCAAGAAATCAAATGATGCCTTGCATTGGGCAAATCTGCTGCAAAAGACCTCTTTAAAATGTTGAAAAGCAAAGATGTCACCTTGAAGACTAAGATGCGCCTGACCCAAGCCATGGTATTTTCAATCACATCATATGCATGGGAAAGCTTGACAATGAACAAGGAAGAACGGAGAAGAATTGACACCTTTGAATTATGGTGTTGGCAAAGAACGTTGAATATACCATGGACTGCAAAAAGAACGAACAAACCTGTCTTGGAAGAAGTACAACCAGATTGTTCCTTAGAAGCGAGGATGGCGAGACTACGTCTCACACACTTAGGACATGTTATCAGGAGGGACCAGTCCCTGGAGAAGGACATCATATCTGGTAAAGTAGAGGGTCAGCGAAAAAGAGGAAGACTCTCAAGGAGATGGACTGACACAGTGACTGCAACAATGGGCTCACACATAGCAGTGATTGTGAGGGTGAAGCAGGACCAGGCAATGTTTCATTCTGTTGTACATAGGGTCACTGTGAGTTGGAACTGACTCAACAGCACCTAACAACAACAACATTATAATGAGGATCATTTTTTTTTTACAGGAAAACTTCTAATTGGTTAGTGGAGATGTTACTGGACATTTTATATGGGTTTTGCCTCTTCTTTTCTAATATTTATAACAGCATTTTCTTCTTGTCTTATTGTGTTGGCTACAGTCTCCAAAATAATAACGAATGCGGCTGTTATTGGGTGCCGTTGAGTCAATTCTGACTCCAAACAACCTCGTATGAGAGAGTAGAACTGCCCACTAGGGTTTTTGTGGCTGTAATCTTTATAGGAGCAGATCACCAGGTTTTTGTCCCACAGAGCCACTGAGTGGGTTTGAACTGCCAACCTTTAGTGGCCAAGCACTTAATCATTGAGCCACCAGGGCTCCTCATAAGAATGAATAGTAACAAACAAGTCCGTCTTGGAAGAAGTACAGCCAGAGTGTTCTTTAGAAGCAAGGATGCTGAGATTTCATCTCACCTACTTTGGCCATATTATCAGGAGGGACCAGTTCCCAGAAAAGGACATCATACTTGGTCAGGTAGAGGGTCAGTGAAAAAGAGGAAGACCTTTGACCAGATGGATAAACACAGTGGCTGCAACAATGTGTTCAAACATAGCAACAATTGAGCAACAATGGGCTCAAACATAGCAATGATTGCGAGGATGGCGCAGGACCGGGCAATGTTTTGTTCTGTTGTACATAGGTACGCTATGAGCGGGAACTGACTTGAGAGCACCTAACAACAACAGTGGTGATAATGAGCATCTTTGATTTGTTCCTGGCTTTAATGGGAATGCCTCAGTTGCTTCTGAATCTATCCCTGCATCAATTTTAATTTAGCATTTATATATGCATGCATCCCCCCCACCCTCCCGCCAAAGGCAGAACTTGGATCACTCACCTGGGGATGTAGCTGATCACATTGCAAGGGGTGCCCAGGCCACCATTCAAACACCAGCTTTGCTTCTTCATAGTGTGGCATGGCCTTGGGCAGATTCCCAAACTCTAGCTGTCTCATTGCACTCTCCTGTGAGATGGAGATTCTGACACCCAACTCTCAGTTGACAACTCTAGAGCTCTCGGCAAGGGGATGCTTAATTCTTATCCATTCCCTTTTCCCTTTGTGGCCGTGCCTTCCTGTCTGGAATCTAACTAATCTGGTATGTCTGAGAGATTCCCCCACTGGCTGCCCAGAAGGATCATGGATGATGTCCAGAGCCCACCGCAGGCCATTAAATTTAAGAATCTTCAGAGGTGGGACCAGCATTTATGGCTAGTGCCATCCCTTTATCCCAGTCTTCATGTCTTGGATATGGATGCAATGTCTGGAGCTGTGGCAGCCATCTTTTGACTGAGGTGGCAACCTGGCTTCCTAACAACAGTGGAGCAGAATGAAAGAAAGAACCCGATTTTTTTGTTTGTTTTTTAATAATATTACTGAGCCACAGTGTCCACCCTGGACTGTCTCTAAACGTTTTGTTATATGGTATAATTAAATGTCTTTAATGTTGAAGCCTCTGTAACTTATATATTCTATTATTTGCAGCCAAAAGCATTCCTAACTATACAATATCCAAATGATTTTTCAGCAGTGGATACAAGAATCTAGAACTTGGGAAGTGGGGGCTAAGGCTAGAGATATAAATTTGGAAGTGAAAGTCAAATAGTCACCTAAAAGGGTATGTGGGTAGAGAATATAAGAGGTCCAGGACTGAGTCCTGGGGTCTCCAACATTTGGAAATCAAAAAGAGGAGGAGGAGGAGCAGTGAGCAAAGGACACCAAGAAGAACAACAGAATGTGCTATGTATGTGTATATCTGTGCGTACACACACACATACACACAGGTGCACATGTATGTGACACATGTGAGCATGCACATTTTGCACATAGGCACACACAATATTGCACACATGCATACACATGCACACACACAACCTTTGCTCTGGGGTCATGTGGTGCATGTCTACACACCGTTGTGTAACTTGTGTTTTTTATGTACCAGTACATCACGGGCGTCTTTCCTTGTCAGTGCATACGGGTCTGCCAGAGGCTTCCTAGTGGCTAGTATTTGTCTTTCATCTGGATGTTTCCTAATTTATGTATCACTCATTAAAAAATACTTCCATCCTATTATTTAATAAACGGAATGGGTACGATTAGCTAACCATTTGGAAAAAATAAAATTTTTACAAATGGGAGGTGGATGAAAATTTAAAGGTAATAAAATACCATAAGACAATAGAAATGTACTAGAAGAGAAACTGAGTTTTGTATCCGCTTGAGGGAGGAAGGCCTTTCTAAGCACAGCCTCAAAGGCAAGAAACAAAAGGGCAAAGATGGGTTGACTTGAGGACATTAAAGTTCCCTGCATTAAAGAAAGAATCATAAAATTGAAAAGGAAATGAGATAATGAGAAAATTTTGTAACACATGATATACAAAGGGTTAACTGTAAAAGATAAATATTCCAAAAGAAAAGTGAGCAAAGACTACGCAAGGGTAACAACAGAACAAAACAAATTGCCATTAAACATAAACATTTTCAGTCCTAATAGTGATGAGATGCGGACAAAAGAGGAACCCCTATTTTTTACCTTTATGATTGGAAACAGAAAAAAATACTGTTCGAAGCGTATAGGTGAAGCTGCTGGGCACAGGAGTCCTCATTTCCAGCAGGTGAGTGTGTAAATCCTATCAGAGGGCTACGCTTTTCGACATGAAAGTTTGTTCATGATCATTTAAATTTAAAGGAGTTGGTTATCGTGACAATTAAGGGCTCTGTGTGATTATTGATTGGATCTTGGATAAGAGGGAAATCAGCTATAAAAGACATTATTGGGACAATTGAGGAGATTTGAGTGTGGACTACATATTATATCATATCAATGGGATCTATCCTGGGAGTAATAATGCTGCTGTAGTTATGAAGGAGAACGTCCTTGTGCTTGTTTATTTATTTAAGGGTGAAAATCAAGATGTTGGTAATTTACTTTTGAATGGGTCAGTGTAATATAAGTATGTCTGCGTGTACAGATGTGTGTGTATATGTGTGTATGTGTATATATGTGTGTATATGTCTGTATATATGTATGTGTACATATATGTATGAACGTATATATGTGTATGTATATGTAGGTGTATATATGTGCGTATATATATATCTATGTGTGCAGATATGTACGTGTATATATCTATGTGTGTATGTATGTGTGCATATATGTGTATATATATGTGTGTGCATGTATATATGTGTGTAGGTATATGTATACATGTGTGTATACTATATGTATATGTGTGTGTATGCATATGTATGTATGTATGAGTGTATATATGTATATATATATACATATGTGTGTGTGTATATATACACAGTAAAAACTTTGAAAGTCAGAAACTGTGTAAGGCAGAAATCTGTCAGAGAAGGAAAACTAGAATGTTTTCCACTAACAGGGGGGGATAGAAAAGTGGCAAGACTGCACCTGTCAAAGGCAGAAAACTGGCGAGACCAGGAAAAACTAGGCAGTCCCATTGAGTTTCAGCTCTCACAGGTTTCACTGTATACACATATACGCAGAGAGAGAGAAAGAGAGAGAAAACCAGTATGTTAAAATGTTAACAATTATCAAATACAGGTGAGGCATCTTTGGGTATTCATTGAACCAGCAGCTTGAAATTTTTCAAAACAAACATTTGAAGAGTGCGCTACAAAGCAGTTTGAAGAGTGTTATTTTGTTTTTAAGATAAATGGCATATTATTTAAGTAGAGACTGGAAGGATACATAGTCAAATGCTAAGCGTGCTGATTGGGGCAGGAGAGGTTCAGTGATTGTTAATTTCTTTTTCTTAAAAAAAAAAAAGTTATAGAAGTACTAAATGTTCAGATGAGTCAGAAAATCCAAGTAAGCAAAAAGAACAAATGAACATCAAGATTAATTTCTCCACTCTGAGATGCTTTCTGTGAATGTTTGCTGCTTGGTACTTGGAAGTGTTTCTATGCATGTACGTAGATACTCACATCTAATTCTATGCATTTTTTTTTTCCTGTTTGAATGAGGACTACATATTATATCGTACACACTGTTGAGTAACTCGCTTTTTGCACAGTCTGTCTTATAAACCTCTTTCCATCTCCTACAAAGTAATGTTTACTGCTTGTGTATGGATTGGGGGGTGGATTTTAATGTTATGGTTTTGTTTGCTTGGATGTTCCAAATTTTGTTATAATGATGATGATAATTCCTAAGGCTCCAGTGAACGCATTAAGGACCAGGCAACTGGCCTGTGCTCATTCCGCGTATGAACTCAGGTCATCTCCGTAACAACACTAAAACAAGCCCAACCACTTGCTGTAGAGTTGATTCCAACTCAGGGCGACCCCTTGTGTGCAGAGTAGAACTACACTCCTTAGGGTTTTCAAGACTGTGAGCTCCAGAAGCAGATCACCAGGCCTTTCTTCCAAGGAGCCTCTGGGTGGGTTTGAACCACCAGCCAATCTTTCGGTTGATAGCTGAGTGCTTAACTGCTTGCGCCACCCAGGGATCCCTACAACAGAACTCTTAGGTGGGTTTTATTATTATACCTATTTTACAGATGAGGACTCTGAGGACCTAGGAAGCTGCAGAGCCAGTCCTGAACACAGGCAGTCGGTGTCCGGAGTGCATGCCTTAAACAACCCAGTATAACCCTTCGGAAAGCAGCACGCGACAAAGGGTGCCATTAAAATGTTCCCTAGCAAACCGCTCAGGAGCTGGCAGAAGCTGCGGCCCCAGCGCTCTGCAGGACTCTGGCAGCCAGAGCACAACCGTATCTTTGGGGAAGTCACTTTCCTGAATGTGGTTTGGCAAAGTCAAAACGAAAGAATGGCATGAAAGTGACCAAGTCACTATGCATTTTGAGAGCCCACACACCTGGGGCACAGGTGCCGGGCATCTCTGCCCTCCCAGCCCCCTCCCCGTGCGTTGCTGGGTGCAAAGTCACCTGAATGGATAGCACAGCTTGGGGCAGTCATTCCGGTGCCTGATCTGGTATCTTGCAAGATATAGCGAGGGCCCTGCATACAGAGCACCGCCAAGTTCCCATCATCCCTGTGTGTGTGTGTGTGTGTGTGTGTGCGCGCGCGCGCGTGGTTCCCTTTGTACTGCAGCAAATGAGATTTTTTTCCCCTCCAGCTTTAAAAATAAACAGATCTTGAAAGTGAGTGTAGCTAGAGATTGGTCAATATCATACGCAAATAAATAAGTGCTAATTGCCTGCAGCGTCTTTGGGTGTCAGGTACAGTTATTGGACCACATTTATGGGCCAATTAGGCGCCTTACCGGACTTTAGTGGTGATAAATTGTGGCTTAGTGGCTTCCCAGAACGTGCTGGGGCGAGAGTGGGGATGAGCGTAACTCTTCCGCGTTCACTGCGCTCCTTCTCAGACTCGAAGGCTTTTGTCCAGAGCATGACTTCCTGTAAGGATGCGCACCCTCCTTGCACACGGTGGGGGCAGGGCAGGGTGCATCGGGGGACCCAGCCCCAGGCTGACTGAGGTTCCATCAAGGTGCGCAGGATTGCAGTGGAGGGACGGTGCGGGGTGGAGGGGACGTGGCAGGCCTGGGCAGGGCACCCCTCCAAACGATTTCCCCTCCTACCTCAGTGCTATCCCAGTTACAAAGAGGCTGCTTCCTGAAAAGTGGAACAGCCCAAGGAAAACTGGTGCGACTGGGCACTCGACCCCTCAGAGCTCCAGGGAAGGCAAGGCCACTGCGGAGTTTTTACCTTTGTTGGCTCCTGCGTTCATTCAGCGGATCTTCGGGCTGGGCTTTGGGGCTGGGGGGAGGTGGGGGTTGGACCCAGACAGACATGGATGGCCCTGCACCGAGGAGCTCAGGGAGGTGCGGGAGAGAGGGTGAGTGATCCCACCCAGAAATGCACAACGTTCTGTGTCAAGCTGCGAAGACAAGGAGAGGACCTGGCTGAGCCGTTCGCGGAAGGGACATTTGTCTGAGACCCCAAAGATGAGAAGGAGCTAGCCACAAACAGTAGCCCTGTTGCAGGCGGGGGAAATGGGGGGCAAAGGCCCAGGGCAGGAAAGGGGCCAGGCTTGCTGAGTGTGGCTGGAGCTCAGAGGGGGGACAGAGGGGGCGCAGCGAGGTTGGTGAGCCGGGGGTGGGGGGCACGCTGAGCACATGTTGGGGCCATCTTCAGGATTTCCGGTATTAGAGCAATGAGAACCATGAAGGAGTTTCAAGCAGGGAGCGGCAAGATGGGATCCTTATGAAAAGGAGCCTTGGCTGTGGAGAGGAGGGGCTTTGGGAAGGCAAGAGTGGGCAAAGGGAGAAGCTTCTGGAGGCAGCTGTGGTCCCTTGGGGGAGAAGAGGGTAGCACAGGCCAATCCAGAATACTTGGGATGAACCCGGATTGTAGGGGAGGGAGGAGGCGGGGAGGGAAAAGGCAAGGAGGACCCCAGGGCTGGCCAGGCCTTCTAGATGATTCCAAGCTTGTGTGCTGAGGCTGTGGTGGAGGATAGGGGTGGTTTGAACTTTGTTCTTTCAGATTCTGTAAGTTATGGAGCTCCTGACCCAGATGCCTCTTAACTCTTTTTTTGTTTTTGCAGGATTTTACCCTTTATATAAATGAGTTCACATCATTTGTATTCTTCTGTGACTTTTTTCACTCAGTGTTACACTTTTGAGATTCATCCGCGTTGGTAAATAAGGATCAAGTGCATTTATTTTAGCTGTTGTGTTGTAGAACGTTTTGTTGGAACTTCCTCATCTATTTCTCGTGCTGATGGACATTTTTCCCTATGACAGATAGTGCTTACACACGTGGGAGAGTTTCTTTTCTTTTTTTTCATTTCGTAGGAGTTTAATTAATAACTATCTCATCTATCTTATAAATTCTATTTTTGTATGAGTTTTTTTTTAAATTTTATTGTTTTACTTAAGTAAAGTTTACAATTCATGTTAGGCTCCTATACAAAAATTTATACATTCATTGTTATGTGACCCTGATTGCTCTCCCTATACTATGACAGCACACTCTTCCTTTCCACCCGATTTCCCGTGTCCATTCAACCAGCTCCTGACCCTCTCTGCCTTTTCACCTCACTTCTGGACAGGAGCCGCCCATTTAGTCTCATGTATCTACTTGAGCTAAGAAGCACACTCTTCATGAGTATCATTTTATGTCCCATAGTCCAGTCTAATCTTTGTCCGAAGAATTGGCCTCGGGAATGGTTTTAGTGCTAGGCTGACAAAGTCTGGGGGCCGTGCTTTCTGGGGTTCCTCCAGTCTCAGTCAGACCATTAAGTCTGGTCTTTTTACTAGAATTTGAGTTCTGCACCCTACCTTTCTCCTGCTCCATCCGGGACTCTCTGTTGTGTTCCCTGTCAGGGCGGTCATTGGTGGTAGCCGGGCACCATCTAGTTCTTCTGGTCTCAGGCTGATGCAGTTTCTGGTTATGTGGCCCTTTCTGTCTCTTGCAGGATGCTTCTTAACTGTTAACCAATTTGTTTCAATATCAGAGTTGTCAATTAATCAATCATTTCATACTTCAGTTTCAGCGTGAGTGAAAAATATATTAATAATAAAAAAAAAACCTCACCACTTTCTATACAAAGTCATGTCAAATAGTGAGCTTCAACATATACCTCAAAATAAAAAAACTCAAAAACCAAAAGCCAAACCCATTGCCATCGAGTAAATTCTGATTCATGGCAACTATATGTTTTCTTGGCTATAATCCTTATGGACCCCAAATGTCTGTCAGTTGTACTGTGGTGTTGTACTGTGGTGGCTTACATGTTGCTGTGATGCTGGAAGCTATGACACTGGTATTTCAAATACCAGCAGGGTCACCCGTGTTGGATAGGTTTCAGTGGAGCTTCCAGACTAAAACAGACTAGGAAGAAGGACCTGATGGTCTACTTCTGAAATAAATTAACCAGTGAAAACCCTAGGAATAGCAGTGGAACATTGTCTGATATAGTGCCAGAAGATGAGCCCCTCAGGTTGGAAGGTGCTCAAGAGACAACTAGGGAAGAGCTGTCTCCTCAAAGTAGAGTCGACTCTAATGACATGGATGGAGTTAAGCTTTCGGGACCTTCATTTGCTGATGTGGCGTGACTCAAAATGAGAAGAACCATTGGAAACATACATTAATAATAGGAACGTGGAATGCGTGAAGTACGAATCTAGGAAAACTGGAAGTCGTCAAAAATGGAACACATAAACGTCGATAAACTAGGCATTAGTGAGCTGAAATGGACTGGTATTGGCCATATTGAATCAGACAATCATATAGTCTACTATGTCAGGAATGACAAATTGAAGAGGAATGATGTCACATTCTTCATCAAAAAGAACATTTTGAGATCTATCCTGAAGTACAACACTGTCAGTGATAGGATAATATCCACATGCCTACAAGAAAGACCAGTTATTACGACTATTATTCAAATTTACACACCAACTACTAAGGCCAAAGATGAAGAAATTGAAGATTTTTACCAACATCTGCACTCTGAAATTGACTGAACATACAATCAAGATGCATTGACAATTACTGGGGATTGGGATGCAAAAGTTGGAAACAAAGATGAAGGATTGGTAGTTGGAAAATATGGCCTTGGTGATAGAAATGGCACCGGAGATGATATGATAGAATTTTGCAAGACCAATGACTTCTTCATGGCAAATACCTTTTTTCAACAACATAAATGGTGACTTTACAAGTGGACCTTGATGGATGGAATACACAGGAATCAAATCGACTACATCTGTGGAAAGAGACCATGGAAAAGCTCAGTATCATCTGTCAGAACAAGGACAGGGGCCGACTGTGGAACAGACCATCAATTGCTCATATGCAAGTTCAAGTTGAAGCTGAAGAAAATTAGAACAAGTCCATGAGAGCCAAAGTATGACCTTGAGTATATTCCACCTGAATTTAGAGACCGTCTCAAAAATGATTTAACACATTAAACACTAATGACTGAAGACCAGACGAGTTGTGGAACAACATCAAGGACGTCATATATGAAGAAAGAGTCATTGAAGAGACAGGAAAGAAAGAAAAGACCAATATGGATGTCAGAAGAGACACTGAAACTTGTTTTTGAATGTAGAATTGCTAAAGCGAATGGAAGAATTGATGAAGTAAAAGAGCTGAACAGAAGATTTCAAAGGGCAGCTGGAGAAGACAAAGTAAAGTGTCATAATGACATGTGCAAAGACCTAGACTTAGAAAACCAAAAGGGAAGAACATGCTCAGCATTTCTTAAGCTGAAAGAACTGAAGAAAAAATTCAAGCCTTGAGCTGCAATATCGAAGGCTTCTATGGGGAAAATATTAAACAATGCAAGAAGCATCAAAAGAAGATGGAAGGAATACACAGAGTCACTGTACCAAAAAGAATTGGTTGACGTTCAACCATTTTAGGAGGTAGCCTGTGATCAAGAACTGATGGTACTGAAGGAAGAAGTCCAAGCTGCACTGAAGGCATTGGCAAAAAACAAGGCTCCAGGAAGTAATGGAATACTAATTGAGATGTTTCAACAAACCGATGCAGCACTGGAGGTGCTCACTTGTCTGCCAAGATAGTTGGAAGATAACTACCTAGCCAATTGGCTGGAAAAGATCCATATTTGTGCCCGTTCCAAAGAAAGGTGATTCAACAGAATGTCGAAATTATCGCACAATATCATTAATATCACCCACAAGTAAAATTTTGCTGAAGATCATTCAAAAGTTGTTGTAGCAGTACATCCACGGGGAACTACTAGAAATTCAAGCCGGATTCAGAAGAAGACGTGGAATGAGAAATATCATTGCTCATGTCAGATGGATCCTGGCTGAGTGCAGAAAATACCAGAAAGATGTTTACCTGTGTTTTATTGTCTATGCAAAGGCATTTGACTGTGCAGATCATAACAAATTATTGATAACATTTCCAGAGACTCAACTGTGCTCATGAGGAACCTGAACATAGACCAAGAGGCAGTCATTTGAACAGAACAAGGGGATACTGTGTGTTTTAAAATCAGGAAAGCTGTGCATCAGGGTTGTATCATTTCACCATACTTACTGAAACTGTATGCTGAGCAAATCATCCAAGAAGCTGGACTATATGAAGAAGAACATGGCATCAGGATGGGAGGAAGACTCATTAACAACCTGCGTTATGCAGATGACACAACCTTGCTTGCTGAAAGTGAAGAGGACTTGAAGCACTTATTGATGAAGATCAAAGACCACAGCATTCAGTATGGCTTACACCTTAACATAAAGAAAACAACAGTCCTCACAACTGGACCAATAAGCATCATCATGATAAAAGGAGAAAAGATTGAAGTTGTCAAGGATTTCATTTTACTTGGATCCACAATCAATACTCATGGAAGCAGCAGTCAAGAAATCAAATCTTGGGCAAATCTGCTGCAAAAGACCTCTTTAAAGTGTAAAAAAGCAAAGATGTCACCTTGAAGGTGTGCCTGACCCAAGCCATGGTGTTTTCATTCACCTTGTAAGCATGTGAAAGCTGGATGGTGAATAAAGAAGACTGAAGAAGATTTGATGCCTTTGAATTATGGTGTTGGCCAAGAATATTGAATGCCAGAAGAAGGAACAAATCTGTCTTGGAAGAAGTACAGCCAGAATGTTCCTAAGAAGCAAGGATGGCAAGATTTCATCTCATATACTTTGGACATTGTTATCAGGAGGGACCAGTTGCTGGAAAAGGACAATATGCTTGGTAAAATAGAGGGTCAGTGAAAAAGAGGAAGACCCTTGAAATGGATCGACACAGTGGCTGCAACAATGAGCTCAAGCATAACAACAATTGTGAGGATGGTACAGGACCGGGCGATGTTTTGTTCTGTTGTACACAGGGTCGTTGTGAGTCAGAACTGACTCGCGGGCCCCTAACAACAACAACAATCCTTATAGAAGCAGATCAGCAGGCCTTTCTTTCATGGCACCAGTAGGGTTCAAACTGCCAACTTTTTGGTTAATAGTTGGGCACAAACTGCTGGAGCCACCCAGGAACCAAAAAATAACTTAAAAACTGTGTGCTTATGGAGAAAACGTGGGCAGGGAAGCACAGAGAAGGAAAGAAAAACCACCCAGAATTACCCATAAGGAGATAGCACTGCTAACTTTTTGGATCCTTTTTCTGTATATAAAATAAGGATACAGTCTAACAATATTTTTATTTAATAGAGATCAGTTTTATGTACACTTCTGTATCCAGTTTATTTATACATTGTATCACTTTCCCATGTGATAAACACAATTAGAAATGACTACATCATCTTGTCCTTTATGTATGCACCATGGTTTATTTAACTGTCTCCCTACTGTTGGACTTGTTTCCAATATTTCGTTACCATAAACATCATAGTCACATACATCTTTTATGTAAATGTGAAGTGTTCAAATAATTCCTTGGCCAGATTCCTAGGCGTCGGCTTCATTCACATCATCAACAAACATTGAGTCAGAATTGACTTGATGGCAACGGGTTTGGTTGTTTCTTGCACTGTGATGAAGGCATGGTCCAGGCCTGGATCCCTGGGTCTGACGAAGATTCTGGGCCTTGTACCCAATTCCATGTTGCTTTGCAGTTACATTGTTTTGTTTCCACCAGCCTAGTCTTGGTGTGCAGACCTTATTGTAGCCTGGCCAGCATGGTATACAAGCATGGAAACACTGTGACATATCATTCATTCTTGCTTTTCTTACAGGCCTGACAGAGCTTTCCTGGACACTTGGCTTAAGCACCTGGGCAGGAAGATGAGGGGTTCAGAGATTCCAGCTCTGGGGCCTGGAGGACCTGCCACTCCCAGGAGGGAGACAGACACTGGGAGGTTGGCTGAAGAGTGCTGGAAGGGAGGCAAGGTGGGGATGTGACATGAGGGAGCCAACCACAGCCAGGTGAGCAACGGCAGAGTAGCCTGCCCACCTGGGACCCTCCTGGGGGAAGGGAGCATGACCTGGGTGCTGATAGGAGTGTGGGCTGGAATACTGGGGAGCCACAGGGGTGGACTGGCAGAACCTGGTCATCCTCGGCTCTACTCTTCTTCCTCACCATCTGACCCCAGCAGTGGGAGTGTGCCTAGCAGAACGTGTTTCCCAGGATCCCCTGCAGCTGTGAGTGGTCCTCACCCTGTTCCAGCCAATGCTGCATTAGTGAAAGTCATGAGTGGGGCTTCAGGAAAGCTGTTATGTATTGAATTTTGTCTTCCAAAAGATATTTTGAAGTCCTAGCCCCTGTACCAATGAACAGTCTTGTTTGGAAATAGGGTCTTTGAAGATGTTATCAGTTAACAGGAGGTCACACTGGATCAGCAGGGGTCCTAATCCAATCTGAGTGGTGTCCTTATAAAAGATCGGGAGACACAACCCATGGAGGGAAGACAGCAATGAGATGGTGCATCTGTATTCCATGGATCACTTGGGGCTACCAGAAGCCAAGCTAGAGGAGTCTTTGATCTTCATCAGTAAGTGCTTCAAGTCCTCTTCACTTTCAGTAAGCAAGATTGTGTCATTGAATACAGCAGGTTGTTAATGAATCTTCCTCCACTCCAATCTTCCAGTCCTGATGCCACATTCTTCTTCATATAGCCCAGCTTCTCGGCTTATTTGCTCAGCATACAGATTGAGTAAGTATGGTGAAAGGATACAACCTTGATGCATACCTTTCCTGATTTTAAACCATGTAGCATACAGATTCATGTGGAACCTGTACGTAGACCAAGAGGCAGTTGTTTGAACAGAACAAGGGGATAGTGCATGGTTTAAAATAATTTTGCCCGTAGAATCCTTCAATATTGCAACTCAAGGTTTGAAATTTTTCTTCAGTTCTTTCAGCTTGAGAAATGCCAAGTGTGTTCTTCCATTTTGGTTTTCTAACTCCAGGTCTTTGCACATTTCATTAGAAAACTTTACTTTGTCTTCTTGAGCCGCTCTTTTGAAATCTTCTGTTCAGCTCTTTTACTTCATCATTTCTTCCTTTCACTTTAGCTATGCAATGTTCAACAGCAAGATTCAGAGGGTCTTCTGACACCCATTTTGGCCTCTTCTTTCTTTCTTTCCTGTCTTTTTTAACAATCTTTTGCTTTCTTCATGTATGATATCCTGGATGTCATCCCACAACTTGTCTGGTCTTTGGTCATTAGTGTTCAATGTGTCAGATCTATTCTTGAGATGGTCTCTAAATTCAGATGGGATATACTGAAGGTCATATTTTGGACCTTGAAGAAACTCATACAACTGTTTAAAAGGATCAGCTGCCTTTTTTCTTCTTCCCACCTGGAATGCAGGTGTTGCAGGTGGAACAGAATCTCTGGGTACCAGTTGGTAACAAGCACTCATCAGAGATGGGTTGAACACAGGCTAGGAGGAAGCTGGGTCCATGATGGCTTTCTGGAACTGTCAGTAGAAGCCCTGCCTTGCTTACCTCTAGTTTTTTAAAATTATTTTTATTGTGCTTTAAATGAAAGTTTACAGTTCAAGTTAGTTTCTCATACAAAAATTGATACACACACTGCTATGTGACCCTAGTTTTGCTCTCCTCTTACTGTGATAGCACACTCCTCCTTTCCACCCCGGATTTTCCGTGTCTGTTCAACCAGCTCCTGTCCCTTTTTGCCTTCTCATCTGGCCTCTGGACAGGAGCTGCCCATTTAGACTCATGTATCTACTTGAGCTAAGAAGCACACTCTTCAAGAGTATCATTTTATGTCTTATAGTCCAGTCTAATCTTTGTCTGAAGAGTTGGCTTCAGGAATGGTTTTAGTTTTGGGCTAACAGAGAGTCCAGAGGTCATGTCTTCCAGGGTCCCTCCTGTCTCAGACCATTAAGTCTGGTCTTTTTACTAGAATTTGAGTTCTGCACCCTACTTTTCTCCTGCTCTGTCAGGGACTCTCTGTTGTGTTCACTGTCAGGGTAGTCATTGGTGGTAGTCGAGCACCGTCTAGTTCTTCTGGTCTCAGGCTGATGGAGTCTCTGGTTTATGGGGCCTTTTGTTTCTTGGACTAATATTTTCCTTGTGTCTTTGGTGTTCTTCATTCTCCTTTACTCCAGGGCGGTTGGGACCAATTGGTGCATCTTAGATGGCCACTCACTGGCTTTTAAGACCCCAGACACCACTCACCAAAGTAGGATGCAGAACATTTTCTTAACATATTTTATGCCAATTGACTTAGGTGTTCCCTGAAACCATGGTCCCCAGACCCCCACCCCTGCTACTCTGTCCCTCGAAGTGTTTGGTTGTATTCAGGAAACTTCTTAGCTTTGGTTTAGTCCAGTGGTGCTGACTTCCCCTGTAGTGTGTGTTGTCCCTCCCTTCACCTAAGATAATTCTTGTCTACTATCTAGTTAGTGAATACCTCTCTCCCTCCCTCCCCACCCTCGTAACCATCAAAGAATGTTTTCTGCTTTAGATTTTTTGTTTTGTTTTGTGATGAAAATAATCTCTGAATTTATTTAAGCCACTGTTTTGTAAATCTCCATTATTGGCAGTCAATTCCCTGTAAATGGAATTGACTCCTCCTAAAAGCATCTCTTTGTCCCTTTGCTGATCTTCTATAAAACATTTAACCTTTGTAACACCCTGTATCTGGTGTGCTGGGTGTGTCTGGGGGTGTGGTGGCCACATGCTCTGCTGAGAGATTGCAGGAGCCACTTGGGGAAGTGCTAAGCTCCCCATGCCACGGGCAATTTCCAATAGAAAATGTAAATATTAACGGGTTATGACATCATGTGGCTCTCCACTATTGACATGGAAGAATGGAGAAAATAAACACACCCCTATATCTGCAAAGAGAAGTGTCTGGAAGGAATTCACCACATCGCTGACTACAGTGATGTCTGGGTGGTGGCTTTTGGGTGAGCTTTACTTTCTTTACACTTTTCTGACTTTTAAAAAGAGATAATGTATTTTTTATGAAAAAAGCACGACACAAATAACAATCGTGTTAATAATAGAGTCCTGAGGCGTCTCGAAGAGTCCTGGTGGCACAGTGGTTAAGCTAAGTGGTTGCAAGCTGCTAACCGATAGGTTGGGAGTTCGAACCCACCAGGCGCCCCTCGGGAGAAAGATGTGGCAGTCTGCTTCCGTAAAGGTTTACAGCCTTGGAAACCCTATAGGGCAGTTCTACTCTGTCCTATGGGGTCACTGTGAGTTGGAATTTACTCAATGGCAGTGGATTTGGAGTGGGTTTGAGGTGTTTTGATTTCCTGGTCACACATGCAGGGTGGAGTGGTGTAGCGCAAGATGACATGAGAAACATCTGGAGCCCCTGGCCAGCCAATCACTGGCTGGGGGAACCTTGGCTTCCGAATGGTTGTTCTGTGTCAGAATTCTCACCTCCCATGTGGGAGACTGGGGTTTGATTCCTGGCCAATGCACCTCATGCGCAGCTGCCACCCCTCTGTCAGTGGAGGCTTACTCGTTGCTATGATGCTGAACAGGTTTCCGTGGAGCTTCCAGAGTAAGACAGACTAGGAAGAAAGGCCTGGAGATCTATATCTAAAAATCAGCCATTGAAACCCCTCCCCTTCTAGGCTGTCGGAGTGTGCACCCAAGCTCAACAGCACTGCTGTGAAAGGGCTCTCTCCTCCAGTCGCTTCCTGGGTCCTGCATTTTATTATGGATCACAGCTGTCGGATCACAACCGATCATGGGGCTGGAACAGGACCAGGCAACATTTCCTTCTGTTGCGTGTGGTGTCACTGTGAGTCAGGGGCTGACTCGATGGCAGCTAACATCAACAAGAAAAGTCGAAGGAGTCAGAAAAGATGCTACCAACCTTTCCCTGATTCCATGAGTGAAGCGTTTGTGGGCCCAATTCCCTCAGGCATGGGGCAGCCTGGGAATAGAACCTAATTAGTTATAACAAATGACCAACACCAAAAAATTCCACAGAGGCGGCATGGACATATTTTCATTTCTTTATTAGAAAGAGGTCTCTACACTATAGCCCCCTCTCTCTCTTACTTTACACATTTTTTCTTTTTCTTTTTTTTCCTCTTAGAATACTGTACAGCTGACACACAAAAAAATCCCAAGGCAGGAAAATACAAACTGGCATATTTAATCAAAACAAGATCATATGAAATAACAAGCAAAGTGAAATGTCTGTCAATGGGTTTAATTACAGTACAAACAATATAAATAAAGCATCATTGACTCATTGTGAAACATAAACTTGTGAAATGAGGTAATATAAAAACAACCAAAAGAACCATCTCGGAATAAACCCCTTGCTGCTCTGCTGTCCTCTATACATTGCTATTTACAGAAACAGAAAAACGTGCTAAAAAGTGGGCAACCCTTGCTGCCTTTCCAAAATGGCACCCCAGTTGTGCCCTGTGACCTGCTCCGGATGCCCCTTTTGGAAACACACCCTTGTGGCAAGATGAGAACTCACTTCAAAGCTACTGGAATGGAGAAGTCAAGGAAAGGAAAATGGGGCTGGCTTGTGCAGGAGAGTGGACCCCTAGAAAGCACCTGGCTATCCCCGTGTCCCCTTTTGACCCTTCCCCCAGGCCATCTGAGTCTGCATCCAAGCTCAACAGTGCTGTTGTAAAGGGCTCCCTCTCCAGTCCCTTCCAGGTCCTGCACAGCAAGCATTTTATTACATTCACAGAGCCCCTCCCAGGTGCTCGGAGCGGGCAGAGCTGCCATCTCAAGAATTCAATCTATTTTACACACAAAACCCTCAGCTGGGAGAGGGGGAGGGAATCATGATGCTTTCCAAGTTTGGGGGAGGGAATTCTTTCTGAAGCCCAGGTGCAGGTTTTCCCCCGTTTGTCTGCCATGAAGCAGTTTCTAAATGCACCTCTGCCTATCCCCTGGGATAGCACTCATCCTTGGCCGAGTGCGCTGTGCACCCCGACAGTCATGGTCAGAATGTTTGGGGACCCCTGGGCAGGGGAGGATGACTGGGGAGTGCGTTCTGGGCTAAGTTGGCATGAGTGAGTACTGGCTGCCCAGACTGGCCACAGCTCACGGCACCTTGGTCCCTTCCCTGTCCCCCGTCCACCCCGAACCCAGGCAGGACATAATTTTCATGGGTGACTTCACAAATGTCAGCGGCAGCTGGCCAAGAGCTGTGGGCTGGGCTGCCACGCCAGTGTGCCTAGGCACCTTGCAGGAAGCACAGTAGTCAAGATTTCTACAGAGCATGCAGAAGTGGTGGCAAGATCTGGAACCTACGCCATTAAGCACGAATAGCTCCTTGACGCTTTATACAAGCCACTGAGGGAACTTCAAGTAGCTGGTGCTACATCTGTTTTTCTTTTAAATCAAGTTTCCAAAAGGGACTTGTGCTTTCTGGGTGGGTCCAGACACCGCCTAGCACCTGGCAGGGGGCCGGGGAGGCATAGTCTGACCCAGGGGCAGCTGTTCCCAACAGCTGGTGTATTAAAGGGGCTTGCTCCATTGTGAAGCTCCCCAGTGCACTCCCATCTTGTCTGGTTCCTTCCTTTCACCTGCAGCTCAAGACAAAGGTCACAAAATTCCCACCAGCACTGAATTCCAGATCTGTCCTGAACAGACTTGGATAAGCATGTCCCTATCCTATGGCTTAATTCACAACCCGTGGCGGGTGGTCCCTTCTCAGATGCCATGTGCAGGCCAAAATGCAAACATGTCCTGAGCCAACCTCCCCCACTCACGCAACACTTCTTGCCTTGGACAGGTGGTGCGGCTTTAAGCGCTTGTTACATGGCTCGAAGCCAGAGCCCACCTGCTCGTAGGTTTTGCTGCATTTACCCTGGGCAGCCTCACACCTGAACACACGAGGCTTCCGTTCCTGCCCCACCCCGCCCAGCTCCAGGCGCAGAAGACCCGTGTGTATGGGGTGGAAGCCCCAGAGAAGGGCATCTTTATCAAAGAGGCAGAAATCCTAAAACCAAATGCTGGCATTTTATAGCAGAATCAATACCTCATTAGTAGAAACGTGGCAAGGGGAAGTTTTCAAAGGCAAGTTTGTTGTATTGCTGCTTTGTGCAAGGTGCTTACTTCATGGGTGAAACATAAAATACTTTTAGAACCTAGGCTTTCAAAAACATCTCAGATGAAGAAAGACCTGCTTTACAGAATCCCCTTCTGGAATCATCTACCAATGTAAAGATCTAATTTCAACCCTGACATATGACGTAAACCCAAATTAAAAAGGGGTGTTAATCTGTCTTTAATAAGCAGCAGACATCCAAATTAAATAGGGAATACGTTAATATTAAAAACCTTCATCTTCAAGGGTAGTATTTCTGCTCTACGGGGAAGAACACAGGTGGTTTTGAATCACTAACGTCTAAGTTGTTGGATGCTATTTTTCACTTGTGAAGTAGGGGGTGAGCTTCTTGGTAAAAGATGACGTAGGGGCGTTGTCCCTGAATGGTACTGCGTCTCTCTAAGCACTGACATCACAGCATCTTGGGTCCCAGGGATTGCTTCCTGTGGGTGCAGTGATGGACATAAAAGTCTGAGGACTGCTTTTTAGTAACCCATTGACCCGTGTTACTAGTCCACTCCCCTTCTGCCTTCTGTGTAACTGGAAGGAATGAATTTGGCTGAAAGGCAATAACTCAGGTGCTTGAATGACAAAGGACCCATCACGGTAGGACAAGGCAGAGGAGACACCTCTGACTGCGGTGCAGTGCCACGCTGGTCACCTGGTCCCCCTGCCCAGTGAGTGGCACCCCCCCTGGTTATCCTCATCGGGCCGGGGAGGCAGAGCCTGGGAATTGAAGAGTCCCTGGCCACAGGACTTGCTGAAGAAAGCCACTTAGAAAGCCAAAAAAGAAAGACATCCATAATGACAACAAGTGAAAAATGCAAGTCTCGATGGGGAAACCCTTATTTGTTGCTTTTTGGTAAAAAAGGAGGATGAGGTAAAGGAGGGGGTGAGGTAAAGGAGGGAGTGAGGTAAAGGAGGGGGTGA
>NW_004444101.1:356491-403813 GCF_000243295.1 Trichechus manatus latirostris | reverse complement strand
GGGGGGTGAGGTAAAGGAGGGGGTGAGGTAAAGGAGGGGGTGAGGTAAAGGAGGGGGTGAGGTAAAGGATGGGGGTGAGGTAAAGGAGGAGGGTGAGGTAAAGGAGAAGGGTGAAAACTCTCAACAACACATGGACACGTGGAACCTAAGTCTGAGGAGGCAGTCAGAAATAAATTATATTTTCTTTAAAAGAAAGATGTGTCTCTTCAGCACATTTCAATCTGAATTCCTTCCTGGATGCTTTTCAATTCTGTTTGCTTGAAGGATATAACCACAATCCAGGGGAGGGAGTTCTAGAAGAGTCTGGGTGGCCTTGCGGGGTGTGTGAGGGACGGAGACAGAGCAGGTGTGTGTGTGTGGTGGGGCGAATTTGCTTTCCCACATCTCTGTCTCGTGTGAGGTTTTGGGGGCTTGATAACACTTTCTGTGAGGAGAACATTTTAACAAGGCTCCCAAACCTCCCCTGGACAGAATCTGGACACTGCCCTTCTCCCCCCGAATGTAGCTCTGATCACGACAGGGAGGAAGACTGGTGGAGTTGAACTGCTGGCTCCCACGTCACCCGCGTGCAGAGCTCAGGCTGGTGGCTGGGCAGGACATGGTGGCTATGACAGCAAGGAAGACAAGCTCAGGAAGGTTAGAGGAAGGACAGTCTAGCGTCAGTCAGGGCAGGGGACCCGGGGAGGGCAGATGGCTCTGAGGTGGACACTCCCCGTTCAATCAGACAAACGCAGCAGGGGAGAAAGTTGTAAGACCCTGAAGCAAAGTCCGACTCACGGAAACCCCATGTGTGTCAGCATACAACTGTGCTCCACAGGGTTTTCGGGGGCTGAATTTTCCGAAGCAGACCACCAGAACTTTCTTCCGAGGTGCTTCTGGGTGGACCTGAACCTCCAACTTTTGGTTAGTAGCTGCGTATGTTAAACGTTGGCACCCCCTGGGGACACCCTGATCCTCAAAGGAGGTGGGAGAAAGGGCACCAGCATGAGGAGCAGTGTGTGCTGGTTGGGGAGGGGGTCGCCCAGCCAACAGCACAGCAGCAAGGTGTGGGGGAGGAGGATCGTTTTGGGGCCTAAAGCAACATGCGTGGATGATACAGGAATGAACTGCAACCCCTTCCTGTCTCTGCTTCCCATCGGGGAAAATGAAACTCAGACTGAAAAATGGAGGATAAACTGCAGACTGCCAAGGTGGTCAGTGGGCAGGAGCCCCCGGGGACCCTCACTTCCATTATGCAGGGGCAGGGAGGGGCCCCAACGGGCTTCCGAGAGGGAAGGAAGGACCAGAGACTTGGCCAGGAGGAGGGCCGGCAAAGGTGACAATTGCTAGCTCCCAGGGCACTGGCTTGGGGACCTGACATCAGCTTGGAGCAGGTTCCCGAGTGGGTGTGGGGGTCTGGCCTCAGTCCTATCACTTTTCTGTCCTTAATAAAAGCTCCTGTCTCTGTGGCCTCCATCACTGCCAGGCGCCCGGCCGCCGCTGATTACACCAATTCAAAACCTCCCTGCGTTACTGTTCAGCCAAATAATAGATTGGCCTAAAAAATAAACAACAACACCCGTGAGGAATGTGCTCCTTAGAATAATCAACTATACGAGACCAAACGGGCAACACTTGCCCAAAAGCAAAGATGAGAAGGCAGGAGGGGCAGGGAAACTGGAAGGATGGAAAATGGGGAGAGTGCTGACACATTGCGGGGATTATAACCAATGTCATGGAACAATCTGTGGATAAATTGTTGAACGGGAACTATTTGCTGTGTAAACTTTCACCTAAAATCCGATTAAATAAACAAAAACCCTCACTAAGTCCCTGAAGATGATCCTAATTTCACAGATGGGGAAACAGAGTCCGAGAAGCGAATATTTGCCAATGCGTTTGGTGGGATGGCCGAGCTAGCATTTGAATCTGGGTCTGCAGGCTCAGGGCTGTTGTTTCCATTTGGCCGTGCTCCCCCCTAATGAACTGAGCAACCTTGATGCAGATATATGGGTACAACTCTAACATGTCAGATGTCACAAAACCCAGGAAGACTGGTGTCTAGACTGGCTACAAAGAGACCTTGCCAGGCTGGGCACAATCTCAAGAGGAGGGTGCCTTCCACTTGGTACTGAACAGCCAGCCGCCCAGGGCTGGCCGGGAGACTCTCAGCCCTGCAGAAAATAGCCTGACTTAAGGGCTTGAGTCAACAGTAATTTAATAAAAGCCCACTTTCTTCTGTGTCCAAAACAAAACAAACAAAAAAGCATTTGCTGTTGAGCTGACTCTGACTCATGGTGACGCCATCTGCGCAGAATACAACTGTGCTCCATAGGGTTTTCAATGGCTCATTTTTCAGAATGTAGATCTCCAGGCCTTTTTTTCTAAGGAGACTCTGGGTGGATTCGAACCAACAACCTTTTGGTTAGCAGCCGAGTCTTTCACCATTTGGGCCACCCAGGGACTCCCTCTTCTGTCCAGTAACCTCATAATCAGCACACACCCCGCAGCCGTCACCTGTCTTTCTGGGACATGTAAATATCGTGCACTTATTGGGAGACATGAAGCCACACCATCAGTGGGACCAAAGACTGAGGGCCAGTCACTCGCTGTCCCTCAGGACCTTCCCATCGTCCTGGGATGACAGGGGACAGAAAGGGCCTGACCATGGTGGGGGCTGGGCTCGGGGAGCCCTGTGTCCAGCCCAGTATGAGAGATCTGTTCCCGGGGGATCCGAATCCCAGAACACTTTCGCTGCAGGGTTTCGTGACCACTGGAGACATCAGCCAGGTCTGTGCTGCCCACTGCTCAGTTCACTGACCACTCGGCTGCTGGGGTTGCTGCTCGGACGTGGGAACTGGGAAGGGTCTAGGTCACCCGTGCACATCTGTCATGCACCTCCCCCAGCTGGCTGCTTCTCGACGGGGGAACATTTAAATTTTGAACAGAAAAGGCTAGATAGATGTATTCTGCCAAGGTGGTGTCTCAGGTTATCATCATTTCTCCCAACTTACACAGAAAGAAGCACTGAAAACCCAACCCCTTCCTACACTGCGCCCCCTCCCAGCTCCTCCAGCCTTAGCCTTAGTAACGTTTTAAAAGAAAAATGAGAGCAATGCCAGCCAGGTGAAGACTCCTAGTTTGACATGGAAATACAAATAGATGAGTCTCTAGTCACCTTTATTTTAAAAGAAAACCCTTGCAGCCCGTGACCCCCTTTCCTCTGTTGCCAAAACTGGGGTTCGAGACAGCAGGCTGCCTCCTGGAGCAGATCAACGTTGCTTAAAACACAGGGGGGCACAGCAACACCCCCTTCCTGGAGGGAAAAAACCAACCTAGCACTCACGTTGCAGAAGGTTAAGTGAAAAAAGAAGTCATTTGGGAAAATATTATATTATAAACACATATAATAATATGTACACACTCATATACATCCCAAAGAAGCCGTACAAGAATTCTTTTTTTTTTTTTTTTTTTTGTCCAACAGAAGTCTTCGCTATGATAAAGCATTCCTATAGTGGGAATTAGCTACAATGAAATAATTTAAGAATTTCAATTATACTATATCTGCGTTCACTACGTGAAGTCTACGCTGAAGGCTGGGTGGAGGTGAACATGTAGCTGGGTTAGAACAGTAAAGCACGCTTTAAAAATAGGCCATGACTTTTTTTTTTTCCCTGTTCACATTTAAAATAACTACACAGTGATGAAACACAGAATTAAAAAAATGAATGGCGCGATTATGGAATTTTTGTTGCAATTCTCAGATGTGTGGCCCCTGCACCTGATATTCTTGGATACTGGTGAGTTCCAATAAGTTTAATTAAAAAAACCGAAAAACCAAAGCTGTTGCCACTGAGTCGATTCTGACTCATAGCGACCCTGCAGGACAGTAAAACTGCCCCCGAGGGTTTCCAAGGCTGTAATCTTATGGAAGCAGACTGCCATGTCTTTCTCCCGCGGAGTGGCTGGTGGGTTCGAGCTGCAGACCTTTTTGGTTAGCAGCCGAGTGCTAAACCACTGTGCCACCAGGGCTCCTGACTGAGTTTAATAGAGATTAGAAATTTCCACGAAACACTTAGCCACATATAAACTCTGTGTAAAGCTTTATTTTATTTCCACCTATTTTAATTTTAATTTTTTTTTCAAAAGTGAAAGAAGAGGAAAAACTCTTACAAAATAGAAGGTTTCATGTATCAGAGCAAGGGGCTTTTCCGGTGGTGGCTGGGTGGATGGTACTGTTTTCCTACAATGTGGTCTTACAGTGTGACAAAGCCTCTTCCTGTCATAGTGTCAGAGGGCTCCAGCCAATGTCGCCCCTTCTTCTTTGTAACCTACGGTATCATGATTTGGTTTGCTCTGTCTGACCATCACATTGAAGCAGCCCAATACCACCACAACGGAAAATCTGGTGACCTACTAGAATGAAGAGCTTGGCCACCAAGTCAAAGTCTTAAGGATGCTTGTGAGCCACAGAACAGTCGGCAGCTGGTCACGACCCGCCTTTCCAAAGCACCCAGGTCTGGGATTCAGAAATCATCGTCTTGCCGTAGCCTCTTCCTCTTGGTTAGCAAAAGTGGTATCTGATCTAAATCACACTTCTGCCAGTGAGAAATCACATGCCTCTCCCCCTTCATAAGATGCGTCATTGTCTTTTTTCTTTCTCGATTTTAATAAGCAAATTGTACCACCATCTTATTCTGATATGTTCCCTTTCAAAAGCTGTATATCACATTAATGGAAGTGTTTACTGCTGGGAATATTTTCCATGTACAATGATCTGTGACCCTCTTATCTCAACTAGTTGCACATTATTAGTTCACATCCAGTTCAATTTATAAATTAACAGAGATGCCATTTGTCTGTACAAAAATCGATGCATATTTATGAATGTCTTTTATTCAAATAGATTTTCACACATCTCATCTAAAAGACAGAATATAGAAAGCTGTGTAAGTCGGGCAACGCAGCGCTGGAGTGACTGAGCCCAACACATTCACCTTGGCGCAAGGACATAAACTCTCTGTCACGCCAGGGAAAAAAATAGCCTTTTATGTATTTATTTAGCTTACTAAATGTACTCGAAGTGTTATGATTGGCTGGGTTCATTCTTTCCTTCCAAATTTCAGAGTCGCCCCTATTTATTTTCCCCTTTTTGTTTCTACACCAAGGAGACCGCTTTCAAATAATCCTCAGCATCTGATTTCCTCTCTTTGGACTGAAAAATTAAACAGATACTAAATTATGACAGTGAATTTAGAAAGGAGGGCTCCAAGGGCTCGAAAGAACATGTCGGGATAATATGATGCTTCTAAGAATATTGCAATCACATTCTGGCAATCACTGGAGCATGCCGCGTAACTACCTCCTCGGCTAATATGCTTTCTTCTGGGTGATGACTAATCATGTTCTATTAAACAGCGGTAATGCTGGAAGAACTCAACTATACGAGTGTAATGAAGCCAGTACTCTCCCCGGACAGATTAGCTACAACTGATTTGACACACACCATCATAGGGGCTTCAAACCTGACAAACTCTGTGCTTGCTTCTGATTTATGCCGTCAAGCTCCTGGAGAAGGGATGAAATCCAAGCGTTCCATTTGGTAGAGGTGGAATGTACTGATGTGCTTAACTGCCAGTCAAGGAAAGTTACCCCTTCTCCTGGCTCCTCGCCTCCCCTCCCGCTCTCGTACCCGTCCCCGCGCTGCCCGCTGCGCGGTGTCTGCTGGCCACAGGGACGCGTGTCCCGCGGCGGAGTCGTGTGCTATCATCAAAGGACCAAGGCTGGCGGGCGTCTCCTGCTTGTCACTCAGGAGGTGGTAGGAAAAGGAATCGGTTCTGCAGCCTCCTGCCTCCTCTTCACCTCCTCAGGACGGTCCAAGTTTTGTGATTTCAGGGGGTGGGGTGGGCGACGGGGAGGTGACCACCAGGAGGAGGGCGGGGACGTGGGAGGACTCACGTGCGGTCACTTCCAGGAGAGGTGGTGCGGCCAGGCTGTGCGGTGGCAGGTGTCGGCAGGTTCAAGCGACCCTTCAGATAATGGTAGGCATCCTTCCGCTGCTGTTGTTCCGGTTGTTGTTCTTCCTGGACAGGTTGGGGGTGGCCATGAGGACGAAGCGCTCGTCGGGACAGCCGTACTGCAACAGCACATCAATGCACTCCTGGCTGGAGGCCTGCCGGGCGTAGGCCAGCGCCGTGTTCCCATGGGCATCCCGGGCCATGACGTCCACGCCATACTGCAGGCAACAGAGTCCACGTTAGTGTCCCTGCTCCAGGGGAGGAAAGGGGAGAATGGAGGTGACAGAGAGGGAGGCAATGGAGAGGGAGGTGATGGACAGGGAGGTAAGGAGAGAGGGAGGTGAGGGAGAGGGAGAGGGAGGTGAGGAGAGGGAGGTGAAGGAGAGGGAAGTGAGGAGAGAGGGAGTTGAGGAGAGAGGGAGGTGAGGGAGGGGGAGGTGAGGGAGAGGGAGGTGAGGGAGAGGGAGGTGAGGAGAGGGAGGTGAGGAGAGAGGGAGGTGAGGAGGGGGGGAGGTGAGGAGGCGGGGAGAGGGAGGTGAGGAGAGAGGGAGGTGAGGGAGAGGGAAGTGAGGAGGAGGGGAGAGGGAGGTGAGGGAGAGAGAGAGGTGAGGAGAGAGGGAGGTGAGGAGAGAGGGAGGTGAGGAGTGAAGGAGGTGAGGGAGAGGGAGGTGAAGGAGGAGGTGAGGGAGAGGAGAGGGAGGAGGTGGTGGAGAGGGGCAAGTGAAGTGTTCTCTCACCCCCTGCACACAGCTTGTATGTGGATATGGACCTAGGACCATACTACAGGTGAACTGGGTGGGGAGGTGGGACTCTCAACAGTTGGTGGCACATTCTCTTAAGAGAAGAATGTGCTTCTCATAACTGAAAGCAGATCCTTTGTGCAATATGAACGGAACAAAGAGAACTTTAGTTGGGCTATTTCAATTCTGACTAATTGCAAAAGCAAAAATTAATCTCTTCTTGATCTCAGAGACAATTCATTCTTGTAGGAAATCTGTGAAGCATATAAGAGCACAAGAAAATAAAAATCACCCAGCATCTTGCTACTCAGAGAAAACCTTGTCTATCTTTTAGTGTATTTCCTTCTGATGCTATTCTTTGAATCTCAATGTGTATGTGCAGAATTGAGACAAAGCTATACAAATAATCTGTCCTGCTTTCTCCCACTGAACTCTGCGCGAGGAGCACTTTCTCACATCATTACAGAGTACTCGAAAGCATGACACCAATAGCCGTCAAACATTCACTGTATGAACAGTTACTCCATCCTCCATTGTTGGACATCTCATTTGTTTACAAATTGTCACTGGTACAAATAAGGCTGTGACGTGGGTGATCACATCAAATCTGCCTCAGAATCTTTGATTGCTGGGGGCATGATTACAAGTGGAATTACTAGGTTAAGGAACACAACATCCCTAAACCTCTTGCTCTTGAAAAAAGGCAGATTAGCTTCCGCTCCCGCCCACCCACCTGAGCATGCTGTTGGGAGTGTCATCGGCACGGCGCATTAACAGGGAGGAAAATCTGGGCCAATCGGAGAGGAAAAGATGGCATGCCGTTACCACCTAATTTGCATGAGATCACATGTATTAGCAAGTAAAAGTGACGCTGAAACTTTGAGTGGTTTTGATACAGTATCTGTGCATCTAACTCTCCCTACCGTCCCTCAGAAAAGTCAGATTAAAACTATACACAGAGGGGAGGGGGGTGAATAGGTGGGGCACGGGCATTTTCAGGGCAGTGAAATGACCCTGCATGCACCCTGCTGTAATGGGGGACACGTGACATGATGTATCTGTCAAAACCCACAGGACAGTACACCAGAGTGAACTCCAACATAAACTAGGGACTTCAGTTAAGAACACTGTGTCTCTATCGGTTCATTGGCTGTAAGACACGTAGCACAGGAATGCAAGGTGTTAATTTACGAGACACTGTGTGCAGGGGGAGAGGGGGCTGTGGCAACGCTCTGTACTTTCTGCCCCATTTTTATGCAAACCTAAAACTGCTCTAAAAAATATAAAGTACATTAAAAAAAAAACCACCTAAAAACCAAAAACCCAAACGAAAACACAGATAGAAACTTGCACCCCTCTTCTGCTGCTGGGGGACAGACCCCATCTCCTGCCTGGGGACGGGGACAGGAGAGCCCCTAGCAGTGGTGGCCCAGCCCGAGGCCCCCCCACCTAGGGACGTCTTAGCAGGCAGCTTTCTCTGCACCCTGATGGGGTCCCCTGAGGCTGATGTCCCCAAAGGGGTCCCACCTGCCACTGTGTGGGCATGTGGGCTTCTCCCATGCCACTCGTGGCCGGCCAGGGCAGGTCTCTTTTCTACTCATTTAAGCTTCAAGACAAATGCTTCCAAATGAATTAAATTGTTTTTCCTCTCAGTATAATCAGAATAGTCCAGAAGAAGCCTTCTGCAAATTCCCGCCACAACAAATCTCAAAGTTCAGGACCCAGTATTTTGTGTCAAGAGGATAAAGCCTCAAAGGTATGACAGTGGGAAAACCATGTTCAGTTTGTGTCCCCAACTGCCACCAAAAAAAGAAGATAGGAGTTTTCCGTAAAACCAAAAAGAGGGACACTGTCAACCATGCTTGACCTGAAAAAATGGGTCATCAAAAAGAGGAAACATCCATCAACTCTTAGTCAACAGTTGTACAAAGAGGAGAGTGTCCACTGACTTCGTTTCTTCTTTGGTATCAGTCCTTGGACAGGTGCCCCCGCGTTTTCAGCCCTTACACGGGGGAGGCCAAAAGGCATCCATATTTAAATCCTAACCTCCCTATTGCAGTTAATTCTGATCTTCAGATTAGTAGCAAGAGCCTTTGTGCTGGTTAATTGTATGTGTCCACGTGGCCAGGCTATGATGGCAGCTGTGTGGTCAAAGGCTAGTCTAGACGTTGGCTGAAGGTCATTACACGTGATTAACGTTTACATCAGCTGATGCTGAGCAAAGCCGACTACCCTCCATTGTGGGTGGGCCTTGCCCAATCAGTTGAAGGCCTTTAGAGCAAAAAGGGGCTTTCCTGAGGGAGAAGGAATCTGCCTCGAGACCCTCACACAGACATCCAGCTGAAGTTTCCAGCCAGCCACATGACATGTGGATTTTGGATACAAGACTTCGGGAGTTTCCAGTCCACCTCCTGATGTACAGATTTTAGAGTTGCCAGCCCCACAATTGTGTGAGCCAATTCCAAAAAATAAATCTTTCTGTATCGTACTGGTTCTGTTTCTCTGGAGAATCCTAAGACAGCCTTCTACCAAACAGATGCTGCAGAAGCAGAACGACTGGAGAACACCACAAGGACATGGTTCTCCTCGGCTAGGTGGGGGCCCGGGTGGGAGGCCAGAGAGAGGCCCAGATGAGAGGGTCAAAGGCGAGACCCGGGGGAGGCCACCTACCCAGATGAGGAGCTGCACCAGAACCACGTTGCCCTTCCGGCAGGCCAGGTGCAGGGCCGTGCGGCCGTCTCCCTCGCCACACGTCTCGTTCACCTCGTCCCGGGAGCCGTGCGCCAGCAGCAGGATGACCATCCTCAGGTCCTCGTCGGCGGTGGCCCGCAGCAGGTGCTGGCCCAGGGACAGCTCTGAGCATGGCAGTGGGGCCAGGAAGAGCTTCTGCTCATACTTGGCCCGGATCCACCGCTCCTTCTCCTCCCTGTGGAGACAAAAGATAGGCTTGTTTACAAAGGGCAGAGGACTGAAGGCGTGGGGACACCCAGGGGACCACCTGGGGGACGGTTAGCACCACCCGGGAACTGTTGGAAATGCCGGCCCTCGGGCCCAGCCCAGCCCCCGATTCAGAGTCTGGGGGCGGCCACGGGCCCTGCAGGCGATTCTGGTGCGGCTGAGGCCTGAGAACCACTGAGCCGAGGCCCGTGGCCTGGAACGCTCACTTGATTTCGCTCAGCTTTTAACATAGAAGTGTCCTGGGAGAACCACCCTAGTGGTGGGAGCCAGCATGCTCGGACTTGGCAGGCTGTGAGATCAGCTTTACCATTGCAGCAAAAATTGTGAAAGCTGGGGTTAAGGACACTTGGCCCGAGTCCAGGTGGAAGGCGGCAGGAGAGCTGGGGAGCTCGCCCCCTTGGGTGTGACTGTAGTGCTTTTAGTTCATGTCTGAGTGGGTGCATGCATGTGCATCTCGTGGGTGCATGCATCTGCATGTGTGCACGTGTGTACGTGAGTGGGCGTGTGCGCATGCCTGCATGCAGGTGTGTGCGCGTGTGCGTGTGTGTGTGTGTGTGTGTGTGCGTGTGTGTATGTGTGTGTGTAATTCCTCAGGGTCTCTAAACACTTGCAGTTGAAGTATATCACCCAGATATGAAAGGGTCGACTCCCACGGGCAGGCTTAGAAAGAGATACAGACTGAGCTCAACACTATGAGTGATTCTGTAATGTTTCTGGATACCTGAGAAAGGCTGCAGCAGAGGTGGTAAAGTGCCACCAACCCCTTATGTGACCAAGATTGGCTGGGTTTTCTGAGGGACATGTTCCAGGACCGAGCCTAGGAGATAAGGCAGCACCCTGAGGCCAGAGCTGAGCTAGGGCTAGAGGAGGGGGCTGGCTGGGGGGCCACCCCATGATGGTACAGCCTGGCTGAGGGAGAGCATCCTGGGCCCGGTGAGTGTGATAATGGGACCCTCTTCCACCCTGGGGTCTGAAAGCAATGGGGACACTGATCAGGGAGGACGGAGAGAAAAGAAGAAGGTGGGATGGGAAGAGAAGCAGAAGAAAGGGGGAAAGAAAAAGAGAAAGAAAGGGAGAGAGAGAGGAAGAAGAAAGAGAGAAAGCGAGAGAGAGAAAGGACAGAAAGAAAAGGAGGGAGGGAGGGAGAAGCGGGCAGCAGCACATGTTCCTACTGGCTGAAAGGTGGGGTTGCTGTCTGGTTCCACACTTGGAGCTTTGTGGATACTTGTGACAGACTTTCGTTTTAGTTTCTCAGAGAAGGATGGATGCAAGAGACATTAAAAACAGCTCAGCAACCCTCAACTGTCTGCAGCATCATGGCAAATAAAAAGGAAAAAAAAAAATCAAAAGACCAGAAATGAGATTTTACAAGTGGCTCTTCAGACTGGCGAGCCCTGGAGCCGTGTCCTGCTCACCGCGCTGCACCCTTAGGCCTGGGCAGACGCTCTGCGGAGGGCGGTGGAAAAAGAAAGCAAAGTAACCTAAATCACACACTGATTCACAACTGTCCCCTCCCCAAATCCAGCATTTTCTCCAGGGGAATCATCAGCGCACACAGCTGCAAAGCACACAGAAATCGCTTAGGGCCTCAGCGATATTCTAGAAAGGAAACTCATTTCCCACAACATTTTTCCTTCTGAAGCACAGAAAAAAAAAAGGCCTTGTTGACACCTTTTCCCCATGTTGACACTGCCCCTGGTAATCCAGTGTCGGGTTGGCCCTAATCTGTTTTTAAATACTTAGGCAAACAAAGTCTTCCAGGAGTAAATCTGGATTAGCTTTGCATCACTTCCTGGTACGTGTGAGTGACCCCAGAGTGACCCCCGACTCTTTTCATTCAAGACTTCCAGGACAAACACTTGGCTACAGCTGAGAATGAACACACCGGCTCCCCAAACGCGATGCGCAGGGGGTCCTCACCCTCACACGTGCATCCCCGCTTCTGCAAAAACGCAAACAAAAAAAGCACCAGCAACGTCACAGAATACTGGTTAAGAAAAAAAAAAAAAAAGCATTTCTGATGTTATCTAAAAACATTCTTTAAAATGTACTGGATTCAAAACTTGTGAATGCATTTCAAAATCAAAAGAGAAGGAGCAAAACTTGAATTATAGGAAAAAGGACGATAGTGGAGGATGCATATGGCTTTTTAAGTGCCAATGTTCTAACTCTCATTTTTGGGTAGGCATTCAAGTCACAACTATTTTACTCTGTCCGGTCGATTTTAATAGTCATCGTGAAATCATCTAACGATAAAGCAGGGAACTTTACAGTAGTAACTAGTGTCCTAATTGCACTAATGAAATTGTCTTCTGAATATTCAAACACCCCAAAGAATGAACAGGAGCCCACACCTTCTAATTCCTTTCCTGCAGTCAGTCTGTACACAGGGAGCGCGGCGGGGACGTTCTGCCCTGGAATCTGGGCACCCCACAAACGAGCTCATCCGAGCAGACAGAACCCTACACGTGGCTAAGAATCACGCTGAAGTGGCTCTTTGGTTTTAAAAACTGGTGCTGTTCGTAAGGCATCATAAAGGTGGGCCCAGGTTTTGCCGGGCTGAAAGCGTGTATCACATTTGGAGCCTTCTATGAGAGAAAGATTCTAAGGTTATGTACATGAGATTAGGGACGAGGGACTGGGCTTCACAGCTGATCTACCTCTGATACATTAGTTGTCTCGGGGTGACTACTGTTCATGAAGGTCTTTAAAACCTGTAAGGGAGCCCTGGTGGCGCAATGGTGAAGTGCTCGGCTGCTAGCCAAAAGGTTGGTAGTTCGAACCCACCAGCTGCTCCGTGGCAGAAAGGTGTGGCAGTCTGCTTCCGTAAAGATTTACAGCCTTGGAAACCCTACGGGGCAGTTCTACTCTGTCCTATGGCTCACTATGAGTTGCAATCAACTTGAAAGCAATGAGTTTGGTTTTGGGTTTTTGAAACCTCTAACAACATGAATGCAGAAAACAGGCTTTATCTCCCTAACCATCACCAAGGAACACCGTAAACAGAGTAGCAGAGTTTCCTGGACTTTGACTTCTTGGGGGTGTCTGCTTTCCCCTCCCCCCACATCCACCTGGCCCCACACACTGCCCACAGAGGACGCCCCGCAGGCCTGTTCAATTCGCCGCTTCTGTCTTCTCACAGAACCAGAGCTCGTGGCCAAAACTTCTGCGCTGCTTGAAAGCAAGCCTTTCCCGCCCATTTCTGGGTCCTTCAGGAATGCAACGTTTCACTGTCCGTTTTCAGAAACCAGGAGGTGGCCGGAAAGCAAAGTACAGTCACTGAGTTTCTGTTCTGTGTCAGGCATCATTCTCTTTAACAGCTCAAGTCCAACTAGTACAAAAAGAGGCCTCAGACAAGGGCATCTGGGTTTTTTGGGTGCAAATTCAGAACCCTCACTCCTGTCCGTGCATTTGTTACATGTGTTGTTAGATGCCGTCGAGTCGGTTCCAACTCACAGCGACCCCACATACTACAGAACGACAGACTGCCCGATCCTGCTCTGTCCTCACAGCTGCTGCTATGTTTGAGCCTGTGGTTGCAGCCACTGTGTTGAGCCATCTCGTTGAGGGTCTTCCTTTTTTTCGCTGACCCTCTACTTTAACGAGTAAATTATTATATACTAACATAATATTATCATGCTGTTATAATAACTTATAGCCAAAGCCTGTGGTCCTTGCCCACCCTGACAAACCAGGGGTGGAGATCAGCTCTATGTACTTTCTAAAGTGGCCCAGGGAGGGGACAGGAAGTGCCCTGGTCAGTGTGGGCTAAAGGCTGCCCACTTTCTGGTATTAGAGAGACGTGGGTAGGCACGCTGCCCTGTTCCTCTTCGTGGTGTGGATGTCGACGAGTCCAGTAACTGCCAGGATCCTTGTCTCCTCTCTGCTCATGGTAACAGCTACTGGGCAGGGTGGCTTTAGGATTTGCGAGTACGTGTTTAGGTAACGGCCACAGTGGTCACTCTGCAAACGGCAGCTGTCTGCGTTAGCTGGACTGGGGAAAGTGACGTCTCTAACAGTCAATGACACTGTCAAGCACAGCAAAGCCCATGGGTGGGGAAGTGTGACACCTGGTGGCACAGGTTGGGAGGGGGGCTGCCAAAACGCCTGCTGCACGGCTTCCATTTCTGAATTCTAGCCGTCTGCAGATACGAGCGTCCTCTGACTCCGTGTGCTCAGCATGGTGGGGCGGGGGGCCCTTGGCCAGGGGTCCTGGCAGTCACCCCCTGAGAGTGAGAGGTGCCCGGTACTGGGGGGGGGAGCTCGACTGGTTTAAACGACCCCGGGTCTTGGGGGGCACTTGGGCCCAGTCTGCCCCCAGTCCTGAGATGTCCAGAGGCTAGGAGGGGGCACTGGGACCCAGTCTGCCCCTCAGCCCTGAGACGCCCAGAGGCTGGGGGTGGGGGACACTGGGACCCAGCCTGCCCCTTGGCCCTAAGATGTCTAGAGGCTGGGGTGGGGGGTGGGGCACTGAGGCCCAGCCTGCCTCTCAGCCCTGAGATGTCCAGAGGTTGGGGCGGGGGGGCACTGGGGCCCAGCCTGCCTCTCAGCCCTGAGATGTCCAGAGGTTGGGGTGGGGGGGCACTGGGGCCCAGCTTGCCTCTCAGCCCTGAGATGTCCAGAGGTTGGGGCGGGGGGGCGGGGCACTGGGGCCCAGCCTGCCTCTCAGCTCTAAGATGTCCAGAGGTTGGGGCAGGAGGGGCACTGGGGCCCAGTCTGCCCCTCAGCCCTGAGACGTCCAGAAGCTTTTCTGGACAACCACATGGCTCCATCATTTTCATCTGGTTTCCGGGTGAACGGTTAACACATGCAAGTCAGAAATTCTGAAATCACTTCTTTCTTACAAGAAGATTCTGTCTAACACCCTCCTCTTCAGAAATCGCAAACCCTCTGACTGTTACCCTGATGGCCCAATCCTCCTCTGGGATCCCGGCCTGGCTTGGCCGGGCCTTCACTCCCCCCAAGGAAGGCCAGTTCAAGAGCAGCGTTGCCAGCAGTAGATCACTTCCTCTCGTTCCAATCCCCCGGAGGACCACCGCTCACATCCTCTGTTAGCTAATGAGCTAAAAAATGAATTATTGGAGCGGCCGGCTGTCAGCAAAAAGCAGGGGCCCCGCTCCTCATTCCAGCCAGGTGCTGACATACCTTTAAATAAATCAACCGCACGGGAGAGAAAATGAGGGAAGGGGAGAGCCGTCAGGCGCGAGACAGTGAACCAATCCCCCCAAATAAAAGGGAAAGCTACAGTGGAAGCCGTACTGATAAATATTTTCTTCTCTTCGTGTCTAAAAGGAAACCCCTTTGGGAGGCGCCCCTGCCCCTCCTGCTGAGGCACCTGCAGGGCCCAGCAAGTACTGGGGGCACAAGACCATGGGGTCAGAGAGCAACTGGGGCCCGGGTGGCAGGAGCCGAGGCTCAGCTGGGTCGCCTGGAGCTTGCCGGGCTTGGAGATGGACGTCCAAGGTGGCAGCCCCTGACCTTGAGCGCTGGTGACGCGGCGAGGCTCTGCGTGCCCACCCCAAGGCGCCTTCCTCTGACACTCCCCTGAAACTGCAGATTTAGTGCCTGCCAACACAGAAACCACTGCAGGTACAGTTAATATCAGGCGATCACCGAGGACGGTCCTGCTGATGAGCGCAATCTCCAAGTGATGGGAGCGCTCACCTACTGTGACTGTGTCCGGGGTGACGGTGACAGTCACTGGCTTTCCTGACAATCCTCGGTAACATGGGGCTCCTGGGACGCACGAGGTGGGGGATGACGCTCACGTGTGATGGTGGAGTCCCGCCCTGTTTTGAGGAATCATGGCGGGAAGGGAAGGCATCAGGAAAAGCTGGGTCAGCTGTAGCCCAAACTTCAAAACAGGAAACAAAGAGTGGGATTCTCGACCCCACCCAGCAGCTCCTTGGGAGAAAGACCTGGTGATCTGCTCGTCACCGGGTGCTGTCGGTTCCAACTCATAGTGACCCTATGTACCACAGAACGAAACACTTTCCCGTCCTGCACCATCCTCACGATTGTTGTTATGCCTGAGCCCACTGTTGCAGCCACTGTGTCAATCCATCTCGTTGAGGGTCTTCTTTTTTGCTGACCCTCTACTTTACCAAGCATGATGTCCTCCTCTAGGGCCTGGACCCTCCTGATAACATGTCCAAAGTACATGAGACGAAGTCTCATCATCCTCTATGGGGCAGTTCTACTCTGTCACATGGGTTGCTATGAGTTGCAATGGACTTGATGGCACCCAACAACAAGAACAAGGACTGGCAAATCCTTTTCGTCAGTGAAGAACAAACTGCAGAACAAGTCTCTCAAAGGTCCTCCAGGAAGCTTGGGGAGCTCGGCGGAGAGTCCCGCCCAGGCGCGGGTCACCTTCCTGAGAAACGCCACTGTGGTGTGACGCTCTTTGCTGTGTCTTCACGTGTGGAAGGCTGCAAGAGCAGATGCTCTGAGCTGCTGCCAGCTCGACTGGGTCTGGCAGGAGCCAGCTTGACTGGGTCTGGGAGAGAGGGTGCAGAGAGCTGCCAGGGGCAAGGAGGTTAATGGGTTGGATTCCCAGAAAAGAAACTTTGAAACAAATAACCACAAGGCTTCTAACTGGCTTTAAGCACTGTTGTGTGGTGGGCCAGGGCACAGACCATTAGGATTACAGACACCCTGAGCATGGGATAAGATGCCCCACTGGTCCCTGGGGCCCATCACTGTGATAGGACCTGATGATATTTGTGGCTGTTTGGGAGTGTTGTGGCTATTTGGGGAGTGTTGTAGATATTTGGGGGGTGTTGTAGATATTTGAGAGTATTACACCTATTTGGAGAGTGGTGTGGGTATTCTGGGGTGTCACAGATATTTGGAGGGTGTTGTGGATATTTGGGGGTTGTGTGGCTATTTTGGGGTGGTATGGATATTTTGAGGGTGGTGTGGATATTTTGGGGTGGTATAGATTTTCAGGGTGGTACAGATATTTTGGGGTGGTGTGTAGCACTGTTCCTTGATGTTTCTGTCTCCAGCTTGCAAATCCCCACAAATGACTCCTTCACTTACTGCTTTTATAAACACCGTGCAACAACTACCTCTCCCCAAAGCCCACCCCACATCAAGTCGAATGCGTCCGTATTTATTGAAACCCCTCTCCCTGAAATGTTTAAAAAAAAAAAAAAAATCCAAGAAGAAACCCGTTTTGGTGCCTGTCACCTGCCGCATCGTTTCTTTTGGAAACATCACCCCTCCCACCCCCCCAGGGCAGGAAAGGATACCTTCAACACTGCTTTGAAAGGAGATGCCATGGCTGAGTCTATCCGAGTGGAGGAATATATTTCGGGGTGAGGCGACGGGACTGGAGGAGAACCACCCTAGTTTGAAATGACAGAGCAGGAGAGGAAGCCCAGAGGAGGAAGGGAGAAGAAAGAGCTAGCAGCAAGGAATGTCCAAAGTGTCTTCCTGCTGCCAGCAAAACAGGAAGTGGGAGGGGAAGCATGGCCGAGGGGGCTGAAACAATAAGCTGAGAAAACAGAGGGGCTTCCTCTCAGCAGGAGGAGCGGCCGGGCAGCCCAGCGCCTGCATGCATGCCTTCTCCCTGGGCCGCGTTGCCAAGGGTCGGTGCAGGGCTCAGCAACGGCGAGCCCGACAGACCGCAGAACCCGGGACAGCATCAAAGACCGATGGCTCTTTATTCCTTAATTACTGAAAGCTTTTAAGAAACTGGCCACTGTAAATCCCGCACACGGGGACGAGGAGCCGATGGACGAGGATTTATACTCACGGGGCAAAGACAAAATAAATATCCCCGCCTGACTTCTGATCGATATTGTGAGTGTTTTTGCCAACCTGCAGGGTGTTTTACGAGCACGAGGAACACAACAGGATCATTATTAATTAAATAAAGTCAGTTGTATTAGGCTTATTACTTCTGCAAGTCACTGTTCAATGTGCTGGCCGAGGGTGTCGGAGGTGGCGGGTCTGCGGGCAGGTGCCAGCCCCGGGGGATTCCTGCGCAGGTGTTCCTGACCCAGAGGGAGGTTCGTGACTCTTTACACTGCCCTGTGTCCACCGGCTGAGCCTCTGTTCCCTAGAAGGTACCTGCAGAAGAAGGTCCCTGAGTGGTGCAAATGGTTAACGCTCAGCTGCTAACTAACTGAAGGTTGAAGGTTGAAGTTCATCCAGAGGTGCCTCAGAAGAAAGACCTGGCAATCTACTTCTGAAAAATCAGCCACTGAAAACCCTATGGAGCACAGTTCTACGCTGACACACATGGGGTCATCACCAGTCAGGCTGACTCAATGGCAACTGGTTTTTGGAGTCTCTGGGTGGCACAAAGGATTAACATGCTAGGCTGCTAACTGAAATGTTGGAGGCTCGAGTCCACCCAGAGGTGCTCGGAAGAAAGTCCTGGCGATCTGCTTCGGAAAAATCAGCCCTTGAAAACCCTACGGAGCCCATTTCTACTCTGATACACATGGGCCTCCATGAGTTGGAGTCGACTTGACGGAAACTGGTTTTTTGGCTTCAGTCACTAAGCTGCAGCTCTGTCCACCCCTGTACCTTTGTCCCAAGTTCAGGGTGGGGCTTGGGGCCCTCGTGGCTTCTGCGGTGGGTGCCTTCCAACACCTGCCTGCTCAGAACTTGACTAGGCTGAGCAGAAAACTATTCCACGATATAAGCAACAACAACAAAGACGCATCCTCATTCGCCTCAAGTTTCCAGGCAGCCTAGTGGGACTTTACTTCGAAACATCAGAGCGTAAAGGGGAAGCCAACACTGAGCCAGCTGGCAGCACGGGCCTAGGACCAAGGAAACTGGTTCATCAGCCCAAACCCAACAACCTACAACTTAGCTACTATCTACCAAAACTAAACAAGTGGCTATCGAGTCGATTCTGACTCCTGGCGGCCCCACGTGTGATGGACTAGAACTGTGCTCCGTAAGGTTTTCAGTGGTTGATTTTTCAGAAGTAGATCACCAGGCCTTTCTTCAGAGGTGCCTCTGGGTGGACTCAAACCTCCAACGTTTCGGTTAGCAACGATCACAGTAACCGTATGTCCCACTCAGGGACCCCCCTCCTACGTGCCAGGTACTCCCAAAGTGCTGACTGTACAAAGGACTGACCCAGGCCTCTCCAGGCAGGGCACCTACTGCCCATGGAGCCCTGGGCCAGGCACCCACACTCTCCAGGGCCTCAGTTTCCCCTCTGGAGAGGCTGGCTCTGACGTTTAGGGTCCCATAGGAGGGTCAGCTCAGGAGCTAACAGGCTGGGAGTCACTGCCACATGGTGACCCTAAGACCACTGGTTTTCTTCAATGACCTGTGTACGGAACCCAGCACCTTCCTGAACAGCCACAGGGACTCTCTCCCAGGAGCTGATCTTGCCTTTCCTCGTTGCTTGTGCCCGCATGACCAGAGACACCCCCCTGCTGCCCCAGCACGTGGCCTGCCACATCTCACCCACCGCCTTCCGCCATGACTCCCTCCCTTCTCGGGCTCCCTTCTCGGGAAGTGAATCCCAGGTGAAAGAATCTGCTACGTGCATTCTTCACTTCCCTGGGATCACAGCACAGCCCCAGAGCCTGTCCATCTAAGACACTTCAACTACCACTAGGTTGGGATGGGTGGGGATCTCTACCCTCCTGAGCAAACAGTCTGGCTGGGTCCACACTCACCCCTGCCAGCGAGCACCCAGGCCCCAGGCCACGCAAGACTGCAGTGGCAGAGGCTGGACGTCCACCCCAGGCAGGGCCTGGACAGCTGGGGCAGGACACCCTGTTCCCGCTGAGGCTTGGAGAAGACGCTGGGCTCTTTCCAGAGACAAAAGAGGCTTTGAGGCTATGCTGCAATTGGACAGTTTCTAAGGTTTCCAAGTAAATTCCTAAGCCCTAGGTTCTTTCTTCAGCTATGCTGCTGTCGTTAGCTGCTGTCAATGGCCCCTGAGTTACAGTGACCCCATGCACTATGGAACAAAACACTGCTGGTCCTGCACTATCCCCATGATCCACTGTGGATCAGACCCTTGGGCTCCATAGGGTTTTCACTGGCTGCTTTTCAGAAGTAGATTGCCAGGCCTTTCTTCCTAGTCTACCTTAGCCTGGAAGCTCTGCTGAAACCTGTTCAGCATCCTATCAACACACAAGCCTCCCCTGACAGACGGGGTGGCTGTGCATAAGGCGCATTGGCCAGGAATCAAACCCAGGTCTCCGCAGAAGGTAAGAATTCTACCGCTGAACCCCACTGCCCCATTTATTTCAAGGGTGTATTTTGAAATGAGCAAACGACTGAAGCAGACGTACTGACGCCTAGCACCCAAAGGCCGCCGATCAGGAAGTCAAAGGCCAGGAGGACACTGATAACTGCTGCACACAGGTGAGGGGCAGGCACATGGGGCTGAGGTGTTCCGGCTTACTGAGTATTCACCCCTATGTTTTCCCTGGTCTCCCTCCACTCCCCATCTTTTACCTTTATCGGCTATAATGTTAAATTCGAAGTTGAATCATCGCTATGGGTTGAACTGTTGTTAGGTGCCGTCGAGTTGGTTCTGACTGATAGCGACCCTATACACAACAGAACGGAACGCTGCCCGGTCCTGCACCATCCTCACAATCGTTCCTGGGTTGAATTATATTCTCCAAAAAGATAAACTGAAGACCTAACTCCTGTACCTGTGAACATGACCTTCTTTAGAAACAGGGTCTTTGAGGACGTTCTTGGTTAACACGAGGTCAGACTGCAGTAGGGTGGGTCTTCATCCCGTGAGCGATGTCCTTACACAAGACCAGAGAAGACACACAGGGAGAACGTCACGGAGGCACGGACTGGAATGACACAGCTACATGTCAAGGAACCCCAAAGATCGCCGCAACCCCAGAAGCTTAGAGACAAGGAAGGGCCCTCCCCTAGAACCTTCAGAGAGAGCAGGGCCCTGCCGACACCTTGATTTCGGACTTCTGGCCTCCGGAACCGCGAGAGGACAAATTCCTAAGTTTGTGGTCACGTGTTACAGAGCTCCAGAGAACGAAGGCAATCCTCTAGACTGCCCACATACTCTGTTCTTAATTTTAAAACAAGGAATGCATGAAGTCTCTTATTTCTCCATACAGACCAACCCATCAGCCAATGCACGCCAAGTAAACAGTTTTTACTTGTAGGTGCTCCCTGCTCGATTATACTTTCTTGCTGGCCCCTGAGCTTAGAAAATGAGCCCCCGTCTGCATCCTAGGATTAAAGTGTGTCTCCTACCTCCCAGACAGGAGTCGGGCACGGCTCATGTCCACGGTCGCCAGCCAGGGGAGGCCTGAGCGCAGGGTGGGGACGGCATCTGTGGAGTTTAGTAAGATACAAACAGGGCAGTACGAAATGGGGAGACTTGTACGCTTGGCCCCCAGATGTGGGTGCCTAAATGAGTGCACCCAAGTCTGTGTCATCTGTGTCACACTTTCCAAGCGACAGACCACACTATAACTTCAGAGCTGGCTCTGGCAGTGGGCCTGCGCCCCCAGGAGTCAAGAGCAGGGATTCAGCACTGGGAGGCCCAGATGTGGTGAGTCCTGGCTGAAGGGCGTGCCCCCCCAGAACACAGCCAGCTCCTTCTCAGCTCTGGGAGAGCAGAGGGCCTTAAGGATGGGACAGGATTTGGGGCTGGAGGCTGGACTGCATGGGGAGCTGGAACTGGCCTGTGTCTCCTCCAGAACCTTGTCAGGGATTCCTGAGGCTGGGCTGGGCCTGCCTGGCCTCAGTGTGGAGCAGGCACCGTGGTGGACAGCCTCCCCTCCGGCCCCTGCTGCAGGCCTCCTGCCTCGGCAGCTGCTCTCTCCAGGCCCGCAGCCCAAGGGCTCAACTTCACACAGCTGGGAAGGGCTGGAGGGTTCGAATTCTCCTGACACTAGTGGAGTGACCTCAGGCCTCTGCGGCTGAAGTCACCACATCTCAGGGATGGGCCAAGGGTCCGAGGAGCGTACACACGTGGGCCACAGCCCGAGTCAGTGTCCATAAAGGCACAAGGGCAGGGAGGCCAGCAGGCGCCTAGGGCTGGGTAGAAGGGGGGAGCCAGGTGCTTGAGAGGGGCGAGGAGAAGCAGGAAGGAGCCTGAGCAGAGGCAGGGGACGCCCCTCGGCAGGGGGTGGTGAGCAGGGCCAGGCCACCCAGCCGAGGACGAAGGGGACTGTGGCCAGCACGGCTGACCCTCCCTGGGCCACTGCCTGCTGCCTTGGTGCTCAGGGCTCGGACAGGTGGTGGGAGCAAGCCTGTAGGACCAGCACAGGGTGTGGCCCCTGGAGTGGCCGGGGACCTTCGGGGGCAGAGTCTCTTTTCTGGAAGGTGGGCAATGGGAAGGGGAGGAAGGGCCCAGGGTGCTGTGCCTTCAGGGAGCCTGGAGGCTCAGGGGGGAGGACAGATAGGGAGCAGTGAACAGAGAGAGTCAGTTAGCAGGGGCTGCCACGGAGAGGGGGAGCCCAGGGGCCAGGCATCTGCTGTGGAAAGCCAGGAGCAGGAGGGGCAGCTGGAGGGGGAAGGTGGAGAGGGGGCTTATGATGGGGGTACTGAAAGCAATTTAGAGCAGTCTGACTTCAAGAGGAGTCGCTGGGGGTACAAATGGTGAACAGGCTGAGCTGCTAAATGAAAGGTTGGCGGTTCAAGTCCACCCAGAGGCGCCTCAGAAGAAGGACCTGGTGATCTACTTCTGAGAAATCAGCTACTGAAAACCCTGTGGGGCACAGTTCTACTCTGACACGCTCGGGGTCGCCATGAGTTGATTCCAACTCTACTGCAACTGGTACTGGTCTTAAGAAAATAACTTACAAGACATTCTATACTATTAGAGAGAAAGGCAAAACATCCAGATTGTCCCAGAAGCAGCAGAGACATTTTTATCTTTAATATTTCCCAATACTTCTTAACCAATTGCAAAAATAACACAACCCAAAATCCGTTGCTATTGAGTCGATGCTGACTTATAGCGACCCTATAGGACACAGCAGAACTGCCCCATAGGGTTTCCAAGGCTGTAATCTTTATGGAAGCAGACTGCCACATCTGTCTCCTGAGAAACAGGTGGGGGGTTTGAACTGCCAACCTTTGGGTTAGCAGCCGAGCACTTAACCAAGGCATCCCTGGGACTCCCTACAACAACACAAGGAGAGTTAAAAAATCACCCCAGCCACACCCCCGCAACTCACAAACTCCTCTCCTGCCTTGGTGTCACTGCCTGTCATTCCCCACTTGCAAGCGCCTATCTTCCCAGCTAGAACTTCAGCACAGATACCTGTGCTACTCTGCTCAAGGCCAGTTTTATACATGAAGATCGTGAGTTAATCTGCAAGTTATGTGCCTGTGTGTTTACATAGTCATCCTCGCTAAGCTGCGCCAGCCACGCGCACTGGACGTTTCTGCATTTCAACATTAGGAACGAAGCCCACCGCTGCCTTAACACATAGATCCCAATAAATCCATGCCTCGCGAGAGCCAGCCTGGCTGGTGGAGGGAGGCAGGCCTTGCGCTGGGTAATGTGGCATGAAGCACCCTTGTACGGCGGTGGCGCTCCTGGCAGTCCTGGTGGCGGGCCCCCATCACAGCGAATTAAGTTCACCATAACAGTGGCTGATGTGATCTGCTTTGGAACATATCACATCATAAACAGATAAGGGAAGAGAAATGGCCCTTTGCCTCCGCTCGGAATACTGTAAAATGGATACCAGCCCTCACCGTACATGCTCCAGAGCTCTTTAAACACTGGGAGAGGGAAATGCAAGGTCTGCTCTTCAACTAAAACGTCAGGGTCAGGAAGGAATGGTTGCGAAGGGCCAGGTTCCACCTGGTGGCTTTCCCAAGGTTTGCTGGCTAAGTGGTTGTCAAACACCAGGGAAAGGAAGCCGCAGGTTACAGATTGGAACGCATTTGGAAAGCGATAGACAAATTTCAGTAGGTTTCTAGTAAAAACTGCCAAGTGGCTTTAGAATTACAATTGTTGGTAATGTTATTATCATTATTTTAAACAATATTTTATTGTGTTTTCAATGAAAATTGACACAGCAAATTAGGCGCCCATTTGACAATTTCTACACCAACTGTTCAGCAATATTAATTACATGGTAATATTATTATTTAAAGATGTAAGAATATTGACTGTGAACCATACAGCGTCTTCTTAATGACTTTTCCTTTTAACTTGGGGGGGGGGCGTTGAAATAGTCCCATGGTTACTCCACGGCCAAATGAATGAATAAACAAAACAATAATAACAATAATAAAACAGACTTTCAGAGAGGAAGAAGATTTCAGGTAGTATACAAATGGAAAAGACATTGAAAATGGCTTCACATTTTCACTTGTTTGAAAAATATGAAAACAAGTAAATATGCTGAAAGACGCAGCCAGCAGATTAGTGGTCTGGGGGCTGCTAGTCCCTCCCTGCCATCAGCTTGATTGACACCACATTATTTACAGTGGTGATAGCTTTCGAGCAACCATTCATACCAGCCAAGATTAATTCCATTCCAAGGTAATGACAACTGGAATCTTATTGAAGGCTAGACATGCCTTTTAGACAAAAACCAACAAATGAAGAATAGCTGAGTCTTCTTCCTCAACCAGTCTTAAAGGTTAAAAGCATTAGATCAAAATCTACAGATGCACAAGCATTTGTTTCTAGGTCCCAGTTGTGTCGTGGTAGAACTGATCCCAAGCATGGTTCGTCATGAGTGTATTAAGCTGATTCTCTAGAATAAGGGAAGTATTATGATTTAATAAGCTAAAGCTAAATTCTTTCATTAAACCACCACAGCTCCAACGAACAGGATGAGAAGGCAGAGAACTGGTCACATGTTTTATTTTCCACAATTGACATTGCGTTTAATGTGCCCAATGTCACTGACTTTGATAAGGTAAAGTTTGTCTATGGAGCTTCTTCCTGGATAGGGGGTCCTAGAACAGTGCTCCAGAAAAGGGGTGTGCTCACCTCAGGGCTGGTGTCACAGGTGTGTGGCCTCTGGAGTCCCCAGGGCCCTGCCCTTATAGGGGCCTGTACTTGGTTTAATGCTCTGCTGTCATCATGTTGAAATTCTTGGTAATTACTGAACAAGGGGCTCCCTAGGTGGCAAGGATGGTTAATGTGCTTGGCTGCTAACTCAAAGGTTGATGGCTGAAGTCCACCCAGGAGCACCATGAAAGAAAGGCCCGGCGATCTACTTCCAAAAAAATTAGCCATTGAAAATCCTACGGGGCACAGTTCTACTCTGACACACACATGGGGTCACCGTGAGTTGGAATTGACTCGATGGCAACTTTTTTTTAAACTGAACAAAAACAAACAAAACAAATCAAACCTGTTGCTGTTGAGTCGATTCCGACTCATAGTGCCCCCACAGGACAGAGCAGAACGGCCCCGTAGGGTTTCCAAGGAGCGGCTGGTGGATTCGAACTGCTGACCTTTTGGTTAGCAGCTGTAGCTCTTAACCGCTGCACCACCAGGGCTCTGACTGAACAAAGGGCCCCGCATTTTTATTTTGCACTGGGTCCCACATTTTCATTGTGCACTGGTCCCCACACATTCTGCAGCTGGTCCTGGCTAGCCCAGTGGCTCTCAAGTATCCATCGGTGCCAGTTCACCATGAAATAGGAAAGGCACAGACCACGCAGTGAGGTCCTCACATGGTGTCTTTTTCTGACACCATGGCCTACTTCCTGGATATTAAAATGTCCTTTGTTTTATGAAATGATAGGGACAACACATGACTTATTTAATGTCCTCAATTTGGCAAAGTTAAGAACCAGCCCCCCCGCCCCCCATTTACTCCCAAAGTCATTGAAAATCTGACTTCTCTGGGAAATTCTCTAGTCTGGTTTTGTCTGCTTTGGCTCAGGTCAAGCATGTTTGCCAAGAGCTCCGCACAGGTGCTTCTCTGGCAACCCATCAGAAGTACAGACCACCATGTTGTCCCCTTGCCAGTGCAAGTATGACTACAGGCAAAGCAGGGGCCCTGGACCTGTCCTTTGTAAAGGGAATGTCTTCGTCATCTAGTGCTGCTATAACCGAAATACCACAAGTGGATGGCTTCAACAAAGAGGTTTATTCTCTCACAGTCTAGGAGGCTAGAAGTCCAAATTCAGGGCATCAGCTCCAGGGGAAGGCTTTCTCTTTCTGTCAGCTCTGGAGGAAGGTCCTTTCATCAATCTTCCCCTGGACTATCAGCTTCTCAGCACAGGAACCCTTGGTCCAAAGGACGCGCTCTGCTCCTGGTGCTACTTTCTTGGTGGTATGAGGTCCCCCTGTCTCTCTGTTCGCGTCTCTCTTCTATATCTCAAAAGAGATTGACTCAAGACACAATTTATCCTGCAGATTGAGTCCTGCCTCATTAACATAACTGCTTCTAATCCTGCCTCATTAACATCACAGAGGTAGGATTTACAACACATAGGAAAATCACATCAGATGACAAAATGGTGGGCAACCACACAATACTGGGAATCATGGCCTAGCCAACCTGACAAATATTTTTTGGGGACACGATTTAATCCATGACAGGGACCTTCTCCCCTTTAAAATTAACTAGTGAACTCTGGGCTGACACCTGAGACAGAACTTTCTGTTCCACTGTGACCTTTCCCCCTAGACTTGTAATGTCCACTGAGGATCCCTGGTGGACTCAATTATCACAGTTTCGGTTGCAAAATGGAGCCTTTCTACCTCTCATTGCTTCTCTACTCATTAGTTGGCATTCTTTTAAAATCCATGGATTTTGAAACATTAAATGTGTTATATAAACTGTTTCCAACATCATTTTTTTGAAGCGTAAACCGTTCCAGGTTTGGCCAGGGGGCAGCCCTGTGCCCGTGTGACGTGTCAACATGTCACCCTCAGTCCTGGACGATTTCTTGCTTTCCGTCACAGTAGGACTCCCAGCTCATCAGTGGGTACCTGGCCTCAGATCTGGAACGAGTCATTTCCCCCCAGAAGCCCCGATTCTCTTTACTGGAGCCACTGTTTTTGTTTTTTCCCTAAAACTTTTTATTTTGAAGTCTTTGTAAATCTGCATGCAGTTTAAAGAAATACTACAGAGAGACCCCAGGTACCCTTTACCCAGCTCCCCCCAGTGTTAATACTTTGCAAAGCTACTGGTCAAGACCATAACTAGGGTACTGATAGAACCCACTCATCTTGTCCAGATTTTCCCAGCTTCACTTTCTTGTACTCACGTGTGTGTGCATTTAGTTCTGTGCAATTTTTTTTAATCACTGTAGCCTTCTGTATTCACTACCACTGTCAAGACACAGAACATTCCATCACCTCAAAGATCCATTCTGTTGCCCTTTGATAACCACACCCACCTCCTTTCTGCCTGTCCCCGCCATCCCTAACTACTGGCCACGACTAACCTGTCTCTGTAGTGTTGCTATGAATAGGAATTCACTTGATGGCAATGGGTGGGAACCTGTCTCTATAGGGTCAGTATGAGTTGGAATCTACTTGATGGCCATGGGTAGGAACCTGTCTCTATAGGGTCGGTATGAGTCAGAATCGACTCGATGGCAATAGGTTTGTTTTTTATTTCAAACCTGTCTCTAACTCTGTATTTTGTCACTTGAAGAATGTTATATTAATGGAATCATATAGTATGTAACTTTGGCGGCATAATTTCCTGGAGATGCATCCAGAGTGTTGTGTAATCAACAGCCCGTTCTCTTTTGTTGCTGAGTGGCATTCCGTGGCATGGATATACTATAGTTTGTTTAACCGCTCACCCGCTGAAGGATATCTGCGTTCTTTCCCGTTTTTGATTATTAAAAAGAAAGCGGCTTTGAGCATTCGTGCACAGGTTTCTGTGTTCACACAAGTCTTCATGTCTCTGGGATATGCTCCCGGGAGTCCATTTGTGGGGTCTTAAGGTTTAGTTGTACAAGAAACGGCCAAACTGTTTTCCAGAGTGGAAGCAACCGATTTTTTAAAACAATGTTTGATAGAACCAAATTCCATTATGAAAAAACACCTGTGAGGGTCCTTGTAAATTACAGGAACGTGCTGGCCCCTGCATTTAAACAACGCCCGGGGTGCTGGGTGGTTCCCACCAACCGCAACCTCTGCTTAGCCCTCCAAAATTTTTGGACAGACAAAGGCGTAGATGACTTCAAACTGGTTTTTGGAAGGAGATGAGGCATAAAAATGACTACAAGTATATAAATCTGTGTGTGGAGGGGTGGGGAGACAGCACACGGGTGTCAAATTCACATGTTCGTAAGTATGTTTACAGTTAAGGATTAAGTTTACAAATGGTCCAGTAAGAAAATGTGAAGCCACCATCTGTGCTAACAACAGGACGAAAGTGATGAAAACAGCATACAAATCAGAACAACTGGAACAAGTCTGATGATCGGGGCCTCCCGCAGGTTACAGCCCCAACGGGGGACACGTGCTCGCTTGGCCGGGCAGGGCCCGCTTTTCCACACCTTTCTACCCCACCCCAACCCCCGCCCTATCCGTCTCTTCAGGGCACATTTGGAAATTATTTAAGAAGATAAAATGCCTCTAATCTGTTACCAATTAGAAGAAACATGTGAATATTATTTTCTAATTTGTGAGTCTTGAGTGTGTGTCTCCAAAACCAGAGAGAAGTAATTGAAATAATTATGTCTGCTGCTGAATATTTCTATTATGCTCCTGAATAAAAGGGTGGCTAGGTCCTCTTTGCATGATATGCCCGAGGGTTGAATGTATCAAGAAGAACATCAAAGGCCTGAACGGGCCACAAAACTGCAGTCTCTGCCCGCCTGTCCACTGCTGTGCAGCTGGAGCCCCGGGCTGCAAGCCTAGCAGAGAAGGCCCTGGTCTTTGTGAGGAACTGGGGACAAGGAGGGAGCAGCGGCGAGGAGGAGCTGTCTCTCTCCTGCTCAACAGGTACTCCTCCCTGCACTCCTCTGCCCCCAAACTTCCCCAGCCTTGTGGCTCCTTTGCCAACAGGGGTAACTGGTGTACAAGGCGTAAGCCTGATTTAGAACAGACGGAGCCTGGATTTTGTTTTAGACCTAGTGATAGTGCGGCTTGAGTGACTAACTCCTGAAAATGGATAATTTCTTGGTTGTTAACAGTATAAGGTCCACCAATGACAGGCAGGGTCCACTAATAAATTTATAGCGTGTTCTATGCTAATTAGGCCTCTTCTGCCATTCCAAAGGCACAGACGCCAATCCGCTTATCATACCGTAAATGCACTCTTTATTGCCTGCAGCCTCGCTGTCCCAGCCCCCATTTATACTTTTGAAGAGCATATTAATGCTGACTGTAGAGGAATTGGACATTTTCAGAGGGCTTTCTGCCGAAACCACCTCCCTTTTCTCTGTGCAAACTCCTCTTTGTTCTCCAGTGGTAAATAGGACTTGGACGTGAGCACAGAATCTACACGGGGCCGGATTCGTTTCGGACACGGGGTTTCACCACCACGCACGAGCCACCGGGGAATCTTCTGGATTACTGACATTGCTGGGCTCTTCCGCTAGTACTGGGCAGCCTACTAGGTGCCTTACTTGAATGATGCAGTCATTCCAAGGGACCCCTGCTGCACCTCCGCAAAGGGGAGACCAAGAAGCACAGAAGGAAGTACGTCCTTTTCAGAACAGCAGGCAAATGAGGACTTCTCCCCAGGGAAACAGTGTGTAAATTTGCTCTTTCTGTTAAAGCCACTGGTCATGTTATTGCTAGTCACCCTCAAATTGGCTCCCACTCATAGTGACCCTGTGTACAACGGAACAAAATGTTGCCCGGTCCTGTGCCATCCTCACAATCACTGCTATGTTTGAGCCCATTGTTGTAGCCACTGTGTCAGTCCATTTTGTTGAGGGTCTTCCTTTTTTTCACTGACCCTCTAACTTCACCAAGCATGATGTCCTTCTCCAGGGACTGGTCCCTCCTGATAACACGTCCAAAGTACATGAGATGAAGTCTCGCCATCCTTGCTTCTAAGAAGCATTCTGTTTGTACTTCCAAGACAGATGTGTTCATTCTTCTGGCAGTCCATGGTACATTCAATATTCTTTGCCAACACCACAATTCAGATGTATCAATGCTTCTCCAGTGCAGCTGACCATACTGACTCTAACTCCTTCACGAAAGGAGTACATGCTCTTTGGAAAAAGGACGGCCACGTGGAAGGGCGCAGAGGGCACCGGGACACTGCCGCCCACTTGAGCAGCTGGTCTTGCACGCTTTCCTCTCCGACGTTTTCCTGCTCTGCAAAGCCCCCTAGAGTAGGGGCGCCCCATCTCTTTTTCCTTTCCTCCAGATGAGTGACGCTGAAGTTCCTTCCACCCTCTGCACTTCGAAACATTCAAATCAGCCCTTTCCTTTTTCATTTTCCTAGTTTGAGCTCCTGGAACCTGATGTCAGCGCTGTGTGCCCTTGCAGTGATCACCACCATCATCGAATGCTCCATTAAGCATTCGTTCTTTCGAGAAATGTCTACTGAGTACTCACTGGGAGTTAGGCACTGCACTGGACGAGGTGCCTGGATACAGGTGACGAGAGGCAGAAGGATAAATAAATACACGGCAACAGGAAAAGAGCTACATTTGATGTCCAAGCTACGGTGATTCACAGAACAATACGAATCCACTCAGAGAGAGATTCCATGTTCTCTTGGCTTTTCCTATGTCGATGGCCCGGATTTAGTTTATAAACATTAAAGTGTAGTTAAATCCAGATGTAAAAGATCAATGCTATTTCCTGCAGTTTAAGAACATACAACCCAACCACAAACACTGGCACATCTACAACCTGGGAATAGCTTGCGACTCGCCGAAACCAATGTTCACGTTCAAGGAGGCACCAACCTCACGATGTAATTAATACACCATTGCCTGACCCAAAATGAAACCTTTGTAGAAATGACAGACTGTGGCCATGCATACCAGAAGCCTTGCGTGCAGAAGTGTCTTACTTTTCAAAATGGTGGTCCCAAAGGGTGGCAATACCACACCAATCCTCCACATGATCTCACGGCCTTAAGGGGCCTTTCCAGTTTCTACCAGAGCTGGGAAACCTGGTGGAATTACCTGGTTTCTTCTTCAAAGCACTGCATGAGAAAATGTTTCTTTTGCCAGCGTCAATGTGAACATATTGATAACCCTAAGTGCCACCGCTGTCGATGACACCTCAATTTCCTGCTTAGTGGAAGGGTGCTCCCTGACACCCGCAAGGCTGGGGCCCAGGAGAGGGACCATCATTAGAAGGTCCTTGAATGCCCAGAGCCCTGGTGGCACAGTGGTTAAGTGTTCCGCTGATAACCAAAGGGTCAGCAGTTCGAAGCCACCAGCCACTCCTTGGAAACCCTGTGGCAGTTTTACTCTGTCCTATAGGGTCGCTATGAGTTGGAATTGACTCGATGGCAACAGGTTTGTTTTTTTTGGTTGAGTGTCCGGCCTGGGTGAGTTCCAAAGAGAAAGGCACATCCATGAAGGATCACCCTAGAGATGGAGGGTCTTTCCTGCCCAAAGGGGAGTCTTGACAGATCTACGCATAACAGACTCTGGATAACCAGGCCCTTGGGACCTGGTCTTCAGGCTGGGGGACATCAAGCATGGCTTGTGCCTGATGCTGATGTTTAATCTGACTTACTGTGTGTGGTCACGTTCCTTGTATGCCTTCACAGGAAGACAGGTTGAATAGCCCTCAAGGTCCTCACTCACCTTCAAGCAGGTGAAGGGTCTCAGCCACAGAGGACGATCACTATGCCCTCTCTTCTAAAGATCTCTGGTCTACCACCTCCCATGGTGGCGCATTCTAGATTCACGTGACAGTAATGGATGGATCTAGTTTCATTTAAACCAGGTCCTCTTATTTGGTCCTCCATGGACAAAGAAAACAGCTATGCCCTCGGTTGTCATCTTACGATAATGCCACTACAATTAAAGCGAAGTCACAGTACCACATGAAAGCAGAAAAAAAAAAAAAAAAAAAAAAAAACTTTTAAAAATACCTGCACTTTATAATGTTTACAGGAGGACAATGCTCAAAACATCAGCATGGCCATCCAAGTGGCCCATGCTGGGGAAGGGTACATGGTGGTCCTATATCACACCCGCCATTTTAACATCTGGAGCTCTGGTGGCGCAGTGGTTAAGAGCTCGGCTGCTAACCAAACAGCAGTTTGAATCCACCAGCTGCTCCTTGGAAACCCTATGGGGCAGTTCTACTCCGTCCTATAGGGTTGCTAAGAGTTGGAATCCACTTGACAGCAACAGGTTTTTTTTTTGGTTATTTTAACACTGAGGTACATTGAAGACAGGATCGCTCTGGAAGGTGTGAGATTCCTGAGACACGACAAGCAGGACATGTCGTGATGATAAACACTCCTGAGAGATGAGGGTCTCCTCTCTGTGGTACTTCTCTTGTGGCCTTTTCTTGGAGAGGGTTGGAGGGGACACGCAGGACTCTTACAATGCACACAGAACGTCCCCCTGGGCTCTGGCTTCCTCCCATCCCCACTTCGCCCCCTAAATAACACTGGGATGCCTGTCCCCTGATGGGCTCCATAATGAGAAGCCCTGTCAATCACAGCTCCATTAGCCTGGACAGACTTTCACTTCCTGAAACAATTTATTGGATTCCCAGAAGCAAATGGGCCCTCTTCCTTTTCAGTGGTGTTTTTAGGGAGCTATTCAGGGGGAGTGTGTGTCCCTTCTGCTCCTGCTGGGCGGCCTTTGTCTCCTCCATTTACTCATGAAAACAGTTTCCTGAGTTCACCTACCTCCCCCCTCCTGCGTTTCCCCAGTGTTTGCCCAAACTTTTTCCCCCCACTGTTCAGTGGCTACACGAAACCCACCAGCTGCTTCCAGCTACTGAACCAGGGAGGAGCAGGGGATTTTATCTGCAGATGTTTGGAGGGAGGCAGGGCCGGTAGGTGGGGGAGGGGAGAGGTGCATACTTGAAGAAATTAAATTCATGCAAAGAAATAAAGAAATGAGGCTGATGAGGGTATGCCGGGCGACGCCTTCCTCATATGCAACTCGAGGGTCTGTGCCTCTTCCCCCCATTCTGGGTCTGACCTTTCTACTTCTGCCCCATAGGGTTTGCAAGGCTATAAATCTCTACAGAAGCGGACTGCCTCATCTGTCTCCCATGGGGTGGCTGGTGGGTTCAAACCACTGACATTTTGGTCAGCTGCCAAGCACTTTAACCACTGCACAACCAGGGCTCCTTTACCAAAGTTGAACCAGATCTACAAAACTAGTGAGAATATTGCCTGATGTAGTGCTGGAAGATGAGCCTCCTAGGTTGGAAGGCGCTCAAAACACACAGTAGCCACCAACAATGGCCTCCAGCATATCAATGAGCAATGGTGAAGACGGCGCCGGACCAGGCAACGTTTCTTTCTGTCGTGGGTGGGGTGCCGTGAGTCGGAGCTACCTCGGCAGCAACTAACAACGATAAAAAGAGTGAAAGATGCCCTAGCTCAAACTTTATCTTGCTGTTGCTGTTTGCTGTCCAGTAGATTTTGACTCATGGCGACCCCACGGGTGCATAGCAGAACTGCGCTCCATAGGATTTTCAAGGCTGTGACCTTTCGGAAGCAGATCACTAGGCTTGTCTTTGGAGGCACCTCTGGTAGGTTCGAACCATCAGCTGTTCAGCTAGTAGTCCAGTGCTTCACCGTCTGTGCCAGCCAGGGAGCCAAAACTTCATCTTAGAGTATTTAGAAAAAATTTTTTGACCATATTCACACCGCTTACAGGTTCTGTTATGAGTGATGACGTAAGTGATCAAATTTCCAACTATGAAAAAAACACAAGGACAACGAAAACCATGCAACCCACGGTAAAACTGCCGCCCAAAGAATTTAAAAGGTCAGCCTATCTTTCAGTTTCTCCATCAAGAAAAGAGGATTCAAAATGAAATAAAATAACACTGTTCTTCTATGGCTCTCCTTAAAGAATAATATACACGGTGCAACCACGCTTGAGCTTTGCGGCGCCATCCCAGCTGCATAAATCAGTTTAACTTTTAACCTGGGAACGCGGCCCGAGAGCAGCCGAGCGTTATGTCTCCCCTTCGGAGAATCTCGAGTCTGTAGTAAATTGGGGGGGCAAGTAAGTGCCACTGCGATCCAATCAGCGCAAAATCACGTAGCCATGTAAGAAATAATATCTATTAGGCTAATTTAATCACCGAATACTTTGCAGATGAATTAGAATTTAGAATCCAATTATTTCCAACATTCGGACTGTTAAGACCTCTCTGTAAGCAGGAGGAGGGGAGAAAGGGAGAAGCTCAGGGTGGCTTTTGAAAGCGCAACGGATGGAGCTGACTGCTCTCCTGCACCAAGGCGGTGATGACTGCAGAGAGATGACAAATGTCACTGGTGTTTCTGCCATCATCCTGCCCCGTCTGGCCCGAAAGAGTCCATGGCTAAGATATGGGGATCTACTGTCCCTGACAATGGACAGCCATTGTCCCTGCCAGTACCGAAACAGTCCCCCAGGGAGCCAGCTCCTCTGGACAGCTGCCTTCATAAAGGGAGTCAATGGGCCACATCCTGGGGCGTCCACCCAGCACCGCTCTCCCCTCGGCCAGAAAACATCCAGGTTGCCTCATGGCTCATCGTGGAGGCCCTCATCCAGCTACAGACGGGCAGTGGAGCCTGCTCATGCCCCCCCTCTCGCCCCCGGCTGGCTCTCTTTACGGCCGTACTTGTCTTTATTGACAGTTAAGGTTGAAAGAGGATGAGACAGAGAGAAAGGAGGAAAAAGAACAGTCTCCCGGAATGCTGGGCACAGCAGCTTTGTCCAGCCACCTGGGATGGGGTTTGTGGTTCTGGGTGTGGAGAAAGCTGGGGACGAGGAGAAACTGAGTCTGGAGACATGAGGTGAGCGTCAGCGTCGAGGACGAAAACACTCCCGGCAAGAACAAACCAGCCTCGGAGTTTGTACCTCTCCCCGGAGGATCCCTGTGGACAGTTCATGGAGTCCTTTAGTATTCTGAAGGAATGAGTATTCCTGAAAGAATGCGGCAGATGATGATGATTTTTTAATTCCCCATTTGTTTAGGCCAGTTGAGGCAATAGTGGGATTTGGTAAACAGAAATTCTTATAATTGATATTGGAGTTACAAATAGATAAGTTTGTTTCAGGGTTTTGGTTATTTAAATCCAAATAGAGGCTTCTCTAGAAGAAAATACTGGAAAATGAATCTCTTCTTTCTTTTCGTTTTCTGCCTGCTACATTCTTTTTGAAGGATTAGACTCATGCAGGAGCCATTCCCACAGCTGTGGTTGTTCTGCCAGTCGCACGAATCTCCAACCTTCCAAGAGCACAGCAGGAATGTCGGGGGAAATCTTCACTTACAATTCATTCCAAAATGATCCTCACCCCATGAAATGGCCAACTGTACCCCACGCTTACATCGCAATATGCCGGCAGGTCGGGACGGAATACACTTGTTTAAGTTTAAGGTGGCTGCCGAGACCCCTCCCCTTTCACGAAGGCACAAGGAAAGCCAACCACCGGGAGAGCCATTAACCGCAGGGCCTCCCAGCCCCACTCCAGGGCGGAGGGAAATGTGGTGTTTACAGGCCATGGGAGTTTTATGATGGGGACGCTTCCTGCCTGGCTGTGCAGAGGACTCAACCCTATAGACCCTGGAGGTCCTCCTGCACCTCTCCCCCTCCCACCTGGCACACAAAGCGCTCTTATTATCCCTTTGATTACTCCGCTGGTGGGCCTGACCCTTCTCCACTAGGATGTGTGTGTGTGTGTGCGCGCGTGCATGAGTGTGTAGGCGCATTCACGTTTATCTCTTTGATTCATTTAATTGAGGGCAGGTCATTGGATACGATCTCTCTCAGAAGAGACACTTCTTGTTTTAGGGTGATTTATTGCCACTCTTCAAAACACCTGTTCATCAATTTATCCTTTTTGTGAAAAATTAGACTTCCTATCCCATTTCCTTAAAGTATTTAAAAAAAAATCTTGCTGTGTTATATATGAAACATAAAAAAATAAAAATTAAAAAAAAAGCTCTAAGAAAAGAAACTCTAACGAATAATCATAAGAAAACTCCCCAAATTTGGGGTGACAGTCTCTCTCTCTTTCTACATAAACACATATATTATTGTCGTTGTGTGCTGTTCAGTTGATTCTAACTCATAGCAACCTTATATGACAGAGTAGAACTGCCCCACAGGGTTTCCTAGGCTGTAGTCTTTATGGGAGCCGATCGCCAGATCTTTCTCCTGCGGAGCTGCTGGGTGGGTCCGAACCACTGGCCTTTTGGTTAGCAGCCAAGTGCTTAACCATTGTGCCACCAGGGGTCCTTATACACACACAGACACAGACACAGACACACACACACACACGTGTATATATACATACATATAAAAAAACAACCTCATACACACACACGTGTACATATACAGATACAAAGCTGTGTATATATAAACATTTCCATACACACACATACACATGTACATATACATATACACATACCCACACACATATATACATACAAATACCCCCTCCCACTCACGAACTATTTGGAATTCCAATGATAATTTCTTAGTGACGGGCATTCTGTACACAGGAAAGGTAAGCACGTAACTGCCTCAAAAGAAAGTCTCTTCAAAGTAAAGCAAGCAGAAAACCATTTGCAGCACTTAGGCACCCATTTTGCGGGGTTCAGACCAAAAAGTCCCTTCCACAGGACAGAGCAAACACCATCCTTTCCCGTCCTCCAGAGAACTAAACAGCCTCAGAAGTCATATTATCGACAGACGAGCCGGTAAAGAAAACCACGCTCGCACATAACCAGCGTGGCTCTTCATGCTGGTGTTTATGTTACTGGGAACTCACAGGCTGACTTGGAAAAACCCAAGACCAAAGACAGGACAATCTCTGCTTCTTCAGCACAGGTCCCCCGAGCCAGTGTCAACAGAAGGTGAGGCTTTTCTTTACCAGGTGAGTTTCTTAAACCCGTCAGCACTGCAGATAAATTGTCTGCCCCTCCTGCGCCTTGTGGGGGTCATCTTCTTTTCTAGGGGGGCTCACCGATGCTCCCCCACCGCCATGCCTCCCTGGCTGCCTCAGAAAGCTCTCCTTCCCTTTGACATCAAATGGGCAGCGGCCTGGTAGCAGGACCTGGTCCTCAGCTCCACCACATGCCTAATTAATGACCCTGCTGGTCGCAGCTGGAGGAGCTGAGCTGGGGTGATTAATTAAATTAGCTGGCAGAGGAAATTACAGTGGAAAAGCCAAAGTTTGATTGCTCCATAATTAACCGCAGTGCAAATAATATCTGCATCTATAACTTGCAGCGATGAGATCAGAAGCCAATTGAATTTGGCACTGATTGAAGCTGTAAATATCCCGGGGTGAAAAATGATAGGTTTGTTCTAGAGGGAAAACTTAGAGAAATGGACATCCAGCAAATGTGATCAGGGGAAAAGGGCACCAGACGAAGCGGCAGGAAGGAAGCCTCCGCTTTCATGCCGCCTTTTTCCAACATTAAAACAGACTCTTTTTTCATATTTCTTTTGGATTAGTGGCGAGGCGTACTAGCCTATGTACTCAGCCTCTAAATTTCAGATTTGGCTTCCCACGCACGGAACCGATGCTAGGGTTCCAATCCCCTTTCTAGTTCCAAGGATTAAAACTCAATTCTAAAATAATTTTACAGGCTAATAGGAGGGGTCCACTTTTATCTCCCCTAGGAGAAGGATGTTCTATTTGGACCATCAAACGAGGGAGCGATTGCTGCTTTTCTGGATAACGACATTTTTTTCCCTCCTTTGTCACAATTTCATGTTCAAAACAGGGTTTCATTAGCAACGTGATTCCACTTAAAAGAACAAGTATTTTATACAGATAATAGCCCTGGAAAAAATGGCAGAACTTTCGGCAGATGGAAACATTAACTTCTCTACCAGCCACGTATTTCCACTTGCCAGTTATTTCAAGGGGGAAGTCACGCATCCATTGGGGAACTTGAAAAGTGATGGCGTGGTGGCTTTTGACCAGGAGGCGTCACATCTGTCTGGCAACTGGTCAACAACGTTTCACCCCAGACTTGATACACAGGCAGGCTGTCAGTCAAACGAGGGAATGTGGTAGCTATACAAATGCATCACAAAAGTGACAGAAGAGTATCAAAGGTTATGGCTCAGAAATATGTTCCAGGGCTTTTCTCACCTGAAGTTCACCACCACCTGGTGACGAGGTAGGACAAACACTGCTAGTCTCATTTCTGAGAAAACAAGAAAGTTGAGGCTCTGGATGGCCAGTGGTAGACTGGGGCCAGTTCATGCAAGTACCAAGTGACAGGGGCCAGGTAGGGACCAGGAACCTGTGAGACTCATCAGGCGTCAGGAAATACTACTAAGCTGCTCGAGATGTCATTTCGTAGTAATACTATCTCGGCAGATTATCCTTTAAACGGCAAAAAAAGCGCCCTTCAGGGCACACAACTCATGGCTTCTGCTGGGATGTAATTCACTGGGCAATGGGGAGCCACAGCTGGTCTGTGAGCAGAGGAGTGGCCCAGTAAGGGGTGCTTTAGAGTCATAAGCCTGGGAAGTGATACACGGAATGGCTTCAAGGGGGCGTGAGGAGGGGACACAGGAGGAAGAATGGCGAGAAAGGACAGATGTACAACACCGCAAAGTTGAAATGTGGGGAGCACCACCTTTCTGGAGACCAAAGTAATGATACTGATTAAACACCTCAAAAAGTCCAGGCCCAATGCAGACAGGCTCGTGTACACTAATGCTCACAGCAGCACAGCGGAAGAAGAGAGACACAAAAGGCCAAATACTTTATGATTTCACTTACAGGAAATAGGCAAACACGTCATTCCTTGTAGGAGCCCATCCTTAGGAAAGGTTTAGCATAAGCCCCACAAAGATATTCACACAAATGTGCTCATTACTTCAGTTTTCATCGCAAATATTCTCAGTGTCCAAAGGTGAATGATCTAAATGATGGCTCAGCCATCTGATGGGGTTTTGTGACACCATTAAATTAGTGCTTTGAGAGAAATATATGACATGGAAAGATGTTCAGGAGATAACGGTAACCCAAAAAAAGGGTTTAAAAAATTTAAAAGCAGTTTTTTAAAAAATGTTTGCATAAGAAGATTATATGTAATATAGAAAACACAAACTGTCTATTTTGGGGGATGGTAGAATCATAGTAATATATATTTTTAGTTCTCTATAGGACACTGTCATTTCCCAAAATGTGGCCCTTGACCTTGAGGAGGTGTTTCTTCTGGAAGGGTTCCTTCCGTTGCCAAGTAAGTTTGGGAAACACTGCATTTGGCTGGGATGTTCACAGCCATGATGCTTAGCATGTTACCAGGAAGTTACACGTACCACGAAGAAGCCTCCTTAATCCTGGTTAATTCTACTCTCAAAAACACAGCTCTCCTTCCAGAAACATCTCTTTTATCATTTACTGAAATTAAAATTGACAGGGATTTTTGGAAATCACAGTTTTGACATGACACTCTGGTTCAGAGACTGAAAAGGTCACGATGGCTTATGATTCATGTTTAAAAAATTCAGGAAATATTTTCAGTACTTAAAATTATTACATATATGTAAGTATATATACATATATGTATATACATGTATGTGTGTGCATATATATATATACACACCTGTGTGTATATATATATACATATATGGAGCCCTGATGGCTAAGTGGTTAAGAGCTTAGCTGCTAACCAAAAAAAAGTACAGTTAAAATCCACCAGCCGCTCCTTGGAAACCCTATGGGGCAGTTCTACTCTGTCCTATAGGGTTGCTATGAGTCAGAACTGACTTGACGGCAATGGGTTATATGTATTTATTTATATTAGATATTCTCCTGATTATGAATGCTGTCATATTTTAATCTTCTAGATCTTACTGAGAAGCATCTATAAAGGTCATTAGTGATTCAGAGGTAGAATTCTCACCTTCTATGTGGGAGACCTGGGTTCAATTCCCAGCCAATGCACATCATGCACTGCCACCACCCATCTGTCAGCAGAGGCTTGCATGTTGCTAGGATGCTGAACAGGTTTCAGCTAAGCTTCCAGACTAAGACAGACTAGGAAGAAAGGCCTGGAGATCTACTTCCCAAAATCAGCCAGTGAAAACCCTATGGATCACAACAGTCTGATCTACAGCCAATCATGGGGATGGTGCAGGACCACGCAGTTGTGTATGGGGTTGCCATGAGTTGGCGGCCGACGTGACAGCACCCAACAACACCACCCCATGAACGCAGGAGCACAGCTACCACACTCGATGGGTGTGGACGGAGCCGCGCTGCCTTCCACAGGTCCTCTGGCTCCCCCTGTGGGCGGGGCGGACACAACACAGCCGTTTTCACCCACGCGCATCCGCTGGGGCTTCCTCTGCACAGTGGTCACGGCAGTGCTCATCTCAAGGAGTTGTGCTCCGACAAAAGAATTTTTTTTTGGGGGGGGGGCAATTCTCCTTTGCTGTCCCCGCCACCTCCACTTTTGAAGGCTGTGAAAAGCGTGAAGAGGCGACAGCAGCCCGGGAGGAGCGTCCATGCCGGGGAACCTCCTCCGGGTTTCCAGCACTGAAGCCCCCAGCGGCACCCAGATTTCCCTGAAAGGCTCTGAACGCCAAGGAAGAGATACAAAGGCCCAGATCCCTCCGCCCTCATACCAGGATAGAACTCTGCCACTACTGCCATGCCAAGAAACCCTGGGCTAAGCTCCGCTGCTAACCGAAAGGTCGGCGGTTCGAACCCACCCAGCGGCTCCGCGGGAAAACGACTTGGCGATCTGCTCCCGTAAGTAAAGATTACAGCCTTGGAAATCCTATGAGGCAGTTCTATTGTCATATGGGGTCGCTATGAGTCAGAATTGACTTGACGGCACTCAGCAGCAACAACATTGCCACGCCAACCGTTGAGAGTTGCAGGAACCCTGTGTGGCTTCAGACCCCACTTATGGTACCTCATCTTGTCTTGTGTTTTCTTAATAAACTGGGAGCCCCCTGGGAGCGGGCAGTACTCAGTCTTTTTCCTTTTTCTAACAGCTTTACCAAGGTATAATTCATATACCATCCAACAAACCTGCTTTGCCCATACAACGAATTTTACTAAATTTGCAGATGTGTGCTCCCATCACCACACTCCAGTGTCAGAACATTTCTATTGCTCCAAAAAGCTCCTTCCCATCCATCTGCAGTCAATCCCCATTGCCACACTCAGGCAGCCACTAATCTGCTTTCTGTGCCCATAGGTTTGCCTTTTCTGGGTATTACACATACATGGAATCATGTCACATCTAGGCTTTTTGTATCCAGCTTCCGTCATGTAGGACTAAGTCTTTATGTTCGTAGATCATTGTTAAGTAAATGAAAACAGAAATCAGAAATCAAAAACAAATCTGAGATCGTGCTTTGTACTGAAGACATTTTTTTGATCACTGCTCAACTAACTCAGTGAATGTGTCTGTCACATTTCTGCATGTCTTTTCAATGCGTTGAAAAGCACAGATGTCACCTTGAGGACTAAGGTGTGCCTGACCCAAGCTGTGGTGCTTTCAATCGGCTCATATGCATGCAAATGCTAGACAATGAATAAGGAAGACCTGAGAAGACTTGATACCTCTGAATTATGGTGCTGGCAAAGAATGTTGAATATACCACGGACTGCCAGAAGGAGGAACAAATCTGTCTTGGAAGAAGTACAGCAAGAGCGCTCCTCAGAAGCGAGGATGGCGAGACTTCGTCTCATATACTTTGGACGTGTTATCAGCAGGGACCAGGTCCTAGAGAAGGACATCATGCTTGGTAAAGTAGAGGGTCAGCGAAAAAGAGGAAGACCCTCAATGAGATGGACTGACACAGTGGCTGCAACAATGGGCTCAAACATAATGATTGTGAGGATGGCGCAGGGCCGGGCAGTGTTTTCATTCTGTAGTACACGGGGTCGCTATGAGTCGGAACCGACTCAATGGCACATAACAATAACATTTTAGTTCAGTAATACCTCCCATATTTAGGTATTAGGTTTTACGTAAACTATCATTTAGTCCCTATGAGTTGGAATTGACTCGACAGCAATGGGTTTTTATCATTTAGTGACAGCAAATGGACTCTTCTGATGTTTAGAATGAACTCGAAATTGCTGAGTTAAACTTAGGACAATCAAGAGCAGCTTGTGCTGTGCTGGATGAAAACTATCATTAACTTCCTGGAGGCATGAAGTGAATTAACACCTTGGGATCTTTATGCATTAACTAACAATAAAGTCACACTGCTCTGAAGAGACCATCAGGATGATTAAATAGAGAATTGGAGAATTCTCCTGTTACACAGGATGTTTAGTCTACACGCTGCCTGGCAAATAACAAAGAAACACCTGTATCTTTTATAGTTGAATGTGTGTTTATTTATTTATGGGGAGGGAAGGAGTCCCTGGGTTAATGCACTCAGCTGCTAAATGAAACGTTGGAGGTGCGAGTCCACCCAGAGGTACCTCGGAAGAAAGGCCTGGGGATCTATTCCAAAAAAACAGTCATTGAAAACCCAATGAAGCATAGTTCTTCTCTGACACACACAGGGTCGCCATGAATCAGGGAGATTCAATGGCAAATGACATGGGGAGGGAGAGAAAGAGGAAAGAAAAGAGGGAAGAGAGAATCACAGACTTTTCAAGCTGGAAGGGGCTCCTTGGCGGCCATCTTTTTAATATTTTTTGTTTTTTACTATAACTCCCCATTCCCACCTCCCCCAGCCCCTGGTAACCACTAATCTTCTCTTGTCTCAATGCATGTGCCTAGTCTAGGTATTTTATATAAGTGGGATCGTAAAAGCCCTGTGTGTCTGGCTTATTTCACCCAACACAGGGTTTTCAAGTTCCTCCATGGGGAGCATGTATCAGAGCTCCATGTCGCTATGGCTGAGTAATGCTCCACTGCGTGTCTGTACCACACTGGGTTTATTCATTCACCTGCTGATGGACACCTGGGTTACATCCACCTTTGCTGTGAGTCGTCCTTGGTGGCCGTCTTGCTCAACCTCCCCCTCTGCAGACAAGACGCAGGTGCTACGGGAATTTGAGAGACTACCACTGGCTTTTTAATGGGAAGGAGGGTCGGCTACTCTAAAGGACTGTCTGAAAGTCAAAAATCATGGGCTGTCCACTCCCAGGGAAGCTCGTGACATTCTCCACAATTGTACTGCCTTCTCCGAGGGCAGCCGAGAACTTCAGGAGGCCAGAGGCTGCCTTAGTTGGTGGCTCTAGGTTTTCTAGCATACACGTGGGATACTGCAAAGGGTACCACGGCCAACCAGGATTTGGAAGTTTTATGCAAAACTCCAAGGAGCCCTGGTGGTGCAGTGCTTAAGCGCCTGGCTGCTAACCAAAAGGTCGGTGGTTTGAACCTACCAGCTGCTCTGTCGGAGAAAGATGTGGCAGTCTGCTTCCATAAAGATTACAGTCCTGGAAACCCTATGGGGGCAGTTCTACTCTGTCCTATAGGGTCACTATGAGTTGGAATCGACTCGATGGCAATGGGCTTGTTTTATTTTATGCAACACTCACCGAGCCCCTAAGTAGTACAAATGGTTAAGGCACCACTATTAACCGTAAGATTGGCAGTTTGAACTCACTCAGAGGTGCCTTGGAAGACAGGCCTGGCGATCTGCTTCCAAAAGGTCACAGACATGAAAACACCATGGAGCACTGTTCTACTCTGCACACACAGGGTCACCATGAGTCAGAACTGGCTCAGCGACAACTGGTTTATGCAACGCTCAGACAGTGCCAAGTCGGGGTGGTCTTACTGGGTCTGTTCTTTGGGGAAAGGGCTGGGGTATGAAGCTCATTGGTCCCCTGGGCTGGCAGTCCAGGGGAAGCCGACTGAGGCAAGAAGGCCCCGCTGGCCCGGGAGAGATGGAGCCACCAGGGCTTCTAATCCAGGCAGGTGCTGTTTCAATACAAGGTCTCGGGACAGCCTGAGACATGGGCACACTCACGAGGCTGGGGCACTGGCGACTCACACCTGGAGATAGGTCTGCAGGTGCAGGGATCCATCCAGGACCCCAGGCCTTGGAAGGGGACCCAGGTGTTTGTGGAAATCCTGTGGCATGCGGGCACAGGCGGCGATAACAGTGCATACTGCTTACTGACCCAGCTATCAGCGCAGGGGCCTGGCACATGCCGGCACTCGGAACAGGCCTAGGAAGCAGGCATCCCTCTCCCCGGGGTGTCCGTGAGAATGCCGAGGTCCTGAGAGGTGAAATAACCTGTCCCAAGTTGCAGAGCACATAAGGCAGAAGCCAGAATTGAAACCCGGGCACTCGGCAGAGGTGGAATTCCTCCCACTCCGCTGGCTGCTCCACCTGCCCAAACCCAGCGCTCCTCAGATCCTGCTGTGGGGAGGGGAGGGAGAGCAGCCAGGTAGGGCCCAGAGGGGATAAGGTGAGTGCCTTGCCAGCCTGCTAAGCTATGCTCGCCCCACCTGTTACACCTGTAGCGCCTGCTCACAATGGCACAGGGCAACGATTTCAGCCCCCTGCAGCCGCAGGCCGTCTCCACCAGGACTTCAGGCCCTCCTGCTGGGTTCCTTACCCAGGAGGGGGCTCACAAATCACCTGAGCAGTTTCTTCCTGCCGGGACCGCTGCCCTCCTTCCCAGCTTCTCACACCTGGAGTCGGTGCATCTCAGGTGGGCTTCTCTGCTCCACCCCTGAATCTCCCAGGAACTTCTGAGAACCCTCCACACCTGGCCACACCTTAGTCCAGGCACAGTCTCTGGGGGCGAGGGGGCACAGGCCTCAGTGTTCTCACAGCCCCCAGGTGATTCCAGCGAGCAGCCAGGGCTGAGAATCACGGCTCTAGGGCAGCTGTTCTCAGTGTGGTCCCAAGACCAGCAGCATCCACATCACCTGGGGACTGGTGAGAAATGCAAATTCTTGGATCCTACTCCAGCCCAGGTGGTGCAGCAGTTAAACTCTCAGCTGCTAACCGAAAGGTTGGTGGTTTAAACCCACCTAGCAGCTCCTCGGGACAAAGATCTGGCGATCTGCTCCTGTAAAGATTACAGGTTACAAAACCCTATGGAGCAGTTCTACTCTGTTACATAGGATCACTGTGAGTCGGGATCGACTCAACGGCACCCAACAATAACAACCACAGCCCTACTGAGTCAAAGTCTGGGTGTGGGACCCAGAGATCAGTCAACGAGCCCTCAGGTGATCCTAATGCACGCCCGCGTTTGAGAACCACTACTTTCTGGGTGGTGCAAAGGGTTAACATGCTCAGCTGCTACCAAAGCGTGGAGGTCCGAGTCCACCCAGAGGCACCTCAGAAGAGAGGCTTGGCAATCTACTTCTGAAAAAATCAGCCACTGGAGACACACGGGGGTTGCCAGGAGTCGGGATCAACTCGCTGGGAATCTGTAAAACTTTAGGGCACGGTTTCTTAACTTCAGCACCACTGACGTTTTGGGTTGGAAGGCACTCAAAATGCACAGGGGCTGCAACAAAGGACTCGAGCATACTCAACGACTGTGAATATGGAGCAAACTGGCTTTGGAAACCCTACGGGGCAGCTCTACTCTGCCCTATAGGGTCGCTATGAGTCAGAATCGACTTGATGGCAATGGGTTTATGCCTGTGAATGTGATCCTGTTTGGGAACAGGGTTTTCTTTTTTTTTTTTTTTTGTAGTTTAATGGGAAGTTTACAATTCAAGTTAGTCTCTCATACAAAAATTTACACATTCATTGTTGTGCGACTCTAGTTGCTCTCCTTATACTGTGACAGCACACTCCTCCTTTCCACCTCGGATTTCTCGTGTCCATTCAACCAGCTCCTGACCACCCCCACCCCCCGCCTTCTCATCTCACAGAAGCTGCCCATTTAGTCTCATGTATCTACTTGAGCTAAGAAGCACACTCTTCACGAGTATCATTTTATGTCCCATAGTCCAGTCTCATCTTTGTGTGAAGAGTTGGGCTCGGGAATGGTTTTAGTTTTGGGCTAAAAGAGGGTCCGGGGACCATGTCTTCCTGGGTCCCTCCAGTTATCAATCAAACCATTAAGTCTGGTCTTTTTACTAGACTTTGAGTTCTGCACCCTACTCTTCTCCTGCTCCGTCAGGGACTCTGTTGTGTTCCCTGTCAGGGCGGTCACTGGTGGTAGCCGGGCACCATCTAGTTCTGGAGTCTCTGGTTTATGTGGTTCTTTCTGCCTCTTAGGCTAATACTTTCCCTGTGTCTTGGGTGTTCTTCATTCTCCTTTACTCCAGGTGGGCTGGGATCAATTGCTGTATCTTAGATGGCTGCTCGCTAGCTTTTAAGACCCCAGACGCCACCCACCAAAGTAGGATGCAGAATATTTTCTTAATAAACTTTGTTATGCCAATTGACCTAGATGTCCCCTGAAAGCAAGGTCCCCAAACCCCTGGCCCTGCTAGTCTGTCCGCTGAAGTGTTTGGTTATATTCAGGAAACTTCTTAGCTTTGGTTTAGTCCAGTGGTGCTGACTTCCCCTGTAGTGTGTGCTGTCCTTCCCTTCACCTCAGTCTTGTTTACTATCTAGTTAGTGAATTCCCCTCTCCCTCCCTCCCCACCCTTGTAACCATCAAAGAATGTTTTCTTCTGTGTTTAAACCTTTTCTTGAGTTCTTATAATAGTGGTCTTTTATACAATATTTGTCCTTTTGCGACTGACTAAATTCCCTCAGCATAATGCCTTCCAAATTCCTTCATGTTATAAGATGTTTCACGGATTCACCATTGTTCTTTATCGTTGCATAGTATTCCATCGTGTGAATGTACCACAATTTGTTTATCCATTCATCTGCTGATGGGCACTAGGTCGCTTCCATCTTTTTGCTATTGCGAACAGTGCCGCAATGAACATGGGTGTGCATATATCTATTTGTGTGATAGCTCTTATTTCTCTAGGATACATTCCAAGGAGCGGGATTCTGGATCGTATGGTACTTCTATTTCTAGCTTTTTAAGGAAGCACCAAATCAATTTCAAAAGTGGTTGTACCATTTTACATTCCCACCAACCGTGTATAAGTGTTCAGTCTCTCCACAACCTCTCCAACAATTATGATTTTGTGTTTTTTGGATTAATGCTAGCCTTGCTGGGCTGAGATGGTATCTCACTGTAGTTTTGACTGGCGTTTCTCTAATGGCTAATGATCGTGAGCATTTCCTCATGTATCTGCTAGCCGCCTGAATGTCTTCTTTGGTGAAATGCCTGTTCATATCCTTTGCCCATTTTTTAATTGGGTTATTTGTCTTTTTTGTTGTTGAGGTTTTGCAGTATATTGTAAATTTTAGAGATTAGATGCTGATCGAGTTTGTTGTAGCCAAAATTTTTTTCCCAGTCTGTAGGTTATCTTTTGACTCTTCTGATGAAGCCTTTTGATGAGCAGAAGTGTTTAATTTTTAGGAGCTCCCAGTTATCTAGTTTTTCTTCTGGTGTTTGTGCATTGTTACTTATGGTTTGTATCCTGTTTATGCCATGTATTAGGGCTCCTAGCGTTGTCCCTATTTTTTCTTCAGGGTTTTCTTTTATTAAATCCTACTCAAGTAGGAATGGACGCCTTTGAATTGTGGTGTTGGCAAAGAATACTGAACATATCATGGACTGCCAGAAGAATGAACAAATCTGTCTTGGAA
>NW_004444101.1:342881-356391 GCF_000243295.1 Trichechus manatus latirostris | reverse complement strand
GACATGTTGTCAGGAAGGACCAGTCGCTGGAGAAGGACAACATGCTTGCTAAAGTAGAGGGTCAGCGAAGAAGAGGAAGACCCTCAAGGAGATGGATGGACACAGTGGGTGCAACAATGGGCTCCAGTGTAACAATGATTGTGAAGATGGCGCAGGACAGGGCAGGGTTTTGTTCTGCTGTGCATAGCATCGCTATGAGTCAGAACTGAGTCCATGGCACCTAACAACAACAAGTAGGGTAGGTCCCAAATCTAATCATGCCTGAGTTACAGAAAGAGCAGATTAGACACAGAGGTACACACATGGGGGAAGACAAGACGTCATGTGAGGATCGTCTATGAGCCCAGGAATACTCGGTGCTGCCAACAAGGAAGGCATCAACACCCGGAAACCCTGATTTAGATTTTAGCCTCCAGAATGGTAAGAACATAAATTTCTGTTCTTTAAAGCCCCACCCACTTGTAGTATTTCTGCTACAGCAGCAAGAGGACATTAAGACAGCCACTCTTTGTCTTGGAAACAAGATTTTCTCCAGCTTCATTTAAAGCTTCAGGACATGCTGTCTTTGATCTTCCTCATGGCTTAAAATGTGGCATACTTTTGTCTTTCTCTAACAGTGTTACTGAGATATAATTCACCCGTTTAAAGTGCAAATTCAAGGCACTCAGTGTCTTCACTGCATTGTGTAACCATCACCACAGTCTATCTCAGAACATTTCATCACCCCAATAGCAGTCACCCCCTTTCTCTGATACTCTCCTCCCCCCAGTCCTAGGCAATCACTGATCCACTTTCTGCCTCTATGGATTTGCCTGTTCTGGACATTTCATCCCAATGGAATCATGCACTACGGGATCTTGTGACTGGCTTCGTGTTTTACAGGTTCATCCACGTCACAGCATGAATCAGTACCTCAATCTTTTTTACTGCTGAACAACATCCATTGCGGAGCCCTGGTGGCACAGTGGTTAAGAGCTCGGCTGCTAACCAAAAGGTCGGCAGTTCAAATCCACCAGCAGCTCTTTGGAAACCATATGGGGCAGTTCCACTCTGTCCTATAGGGTTGCTATGAGTCAGAATCAACACGAAGGCAACGGGTTTGGTTTAATATCCACTGGATGCATAGACCCCACGTTTTGTTTATCCAAATTTTTGTGGGGACATATGTTTTCATTTCTTTTGGGTATACACCTAGGACTGTTAAGGATTGAATCATGTCCCTCCAAAAGACAGGTTGAAGACCTAACCCCTGTACCTGTGAATGTGACCCTGCTTGGAAATAGTTTTCTTTTGTTATGTTAATGAGGCCATTCCAGAGTACGGTGGGTCTTAAACCTAATCCCTTCTGAGTGGTGTCTTATAAAAAGGGCAGAACAGACAGACACACGGGGAAGACAGATGCCATCTGGCAATAGAAGTCGAGGAGCGAGCCTGAGGGCTGCCGGCAGCTACAAGAAGCTGTAAGAGACAAAGAAGGACCTTCCCCTCGAGCTCACGCCCTGATTTGGCCTCCAGCCTCCAAACCCATAGACAACAAGTTTCTGTTCTTTGAAGCCGACCACTGGTAGTATTTCATGGCAGCACTGGCAAACTGGGACATCCGCTGGTGGACATTTGGGTTGTTTCCACTTTTTGGCTATTATGAATAATGTTGCTATGACCATTCCAGTACAAATTCTTGTGGGGAACGTATGTTTTCATTTCTCTTGGGTATTTACCTACCAGTGGAATTGCTGGGTCATACGGCAGCTCTAACGAGCCCTGGTGGTGCAATGGTTAAAGCACTTGTTTACTAACCAAAAGGACGGCAGTTCGAGCCCACCAGCCGCCCCACAGGAGAAAGACACGGCAGTCTGCTTCCGTATAGATTACAGCCTTGGAAACCCTATGGGGCAGTTCTACTCCGTCCTATAGGGTCGCTGTGAGTTGGAATCGACTTGATGGCAATGGGTACAGTATGACAAGTCCATGTTTCACTTCTTGAGGAAGTCATAATTTTTATAGATGATCCCCACCTGCCAATATTCCTTCAGACTTAGCCTATTGAAACAGAGGTGATTCTCATCATTAACCACATTAATCACACATGGGGGTGGAGCAGGCCTCTGGCCCCCGTGACATTCTGGATGCCACCCCTAACCACCCCCCCTCCCCCTGATAAACTCCCTGCCCCCTCAGGTTCCTATCTATATTCTTTCAGGTTGCTGTTGCCAATTTGATCCCCAAAGATCTTAAAAGAGCACAGAGCTCAAGGTAGACATACCTTACTAGTTACGCTAAACTATTCTTTGGTTTTAAGAAGACTTCAGGGGATATTTACGATTTAAGGTTTAAAGATTATCTCAGGGAAATAGTTTCAGGGGTTCTGTAGGGTTTTCAGTGGCTGACTTTTTGGAAGCAGATCAGCAGGACTTTCTTTCAAGGCACCTCGGGGTGAACCTGAACCTCCAAACTTTGGGTTAGCAGCCGAACGCGTTAACCATTTGCACCACCCAGGGACTCTCAGCCAATAAATAAAAAAACAAAAAACAAAAAAAAACCCACTGCCGTTGAGTGGATTCGACTCATAGGGACCCTATACTAGGGATTATTATTCTAAGTAAACGGAGCATCTTGTTCACCCATCGGATGTCTCACCTGGATTTGCAGCTAATTATCTGATTTCAGTAAGAGCCGCCCCATCTTACAGGAACACATTCAACATGTCCTTTTCTTTGCCCGAATGGCTAGTGCAAGACCCAAGGCCTGGCCTTCAACGGCCGGCTGCTCAGATTGAGACCACAGCACAAGGATGAGTATTCCTTCCTGGCTTCCCTGAGTTACACGCAGCAAACACTCATTATTCCTGAGGCTCGCCTCATATGTACATGAAATGTATGCTGCAAAGGACGCGCCGGACATCTCTACTAAGAGACGGGGTTTGTTCTCCAGAACGGGAAGAAATATGACCTTGCTCTCATCTTCCGATTTGTGCGACACTCAGTCTTAGCTGCGTAATTGAGTACACAGGAACATGTATTATTTCACACCACCTCATAATAATTGAACTGTCTTTCCTGAAACATCCTTCTCGTCTGTCTCCGAGGGCTGGCCCAGTGCTAAGGATCACCGTAGACACGGACTATACATGCTCACTACCTGATTTAGGACATTGTAGCAAACCCAGTGTGTGTACGCTGTAATTTTTCCATGAACTTGACCTCAACGTGTCTGCACTCATAGAAATTTTTCCCCTTTAAAAGCTTGATGGATTTTCCTTTAACTAAAGTGTTAGGACTCCCCGGTCTCAGGAAATTGGGTTCTTATTGTAAATATGTGCATTAGAAGGGTCATCCCTTTCTCCCTGTGCACCCTGGCCCCTTTGAGCTTCCCTTTCGATAATCCCCCAGCTGCCACGGGCAGATGGACGCAGTCCTTGTCTGCAGAGAGGACCTGATGGTGTATTTGCACCATGCCAGGCAAGGTCTCCCGGCCGCTGCGGACAGAACATGCAGGGTAGCGTTCTTTGATAGCTGCTTCATCGCCAGATGAAAACCAGGCGTGGGGCGAGAGTGTTTCAGAATGAAATGCGTCCACCTGAAGGTGGGGTATCAGGCGGGCACCAGCAACAGGGACCCATGAGCTGAAGACAAGGCCATCGATACCCCTAACTCAAAGCCAAATCCCCCTTAAAAAAATCCATTGCTGTAGAGTCGATTCTAACTCATGACCCCATGTGTTTACAGAGAACTGCTCCATAGGGTTTTCTTTGCTGTAATCTTTATGGAAGTAGATCACCAGGCCTTCCTTCCATGGCACCACAGGGTAGGCTCAAACTGCCAACCTTTTGTGCCACCCAGTAGAATGTTCTTCCCATGTTAGAATCAGCTGTTCCATTCCACCCGGCCTGAGAATTCGAAAACCACACGTGGAAATGTAAACAGCGTCTTTTCCAAGCCTGAACTGAGACCAGGATGTTTTCAGGAAACCTGAGATGAAGTCAGAATCAGGATAAGTTACTCGTTCGTACCTCTCTCACCTTTACACTGACAACCGTGCGCAGACGAACCACCGGATCTTCAACCTTGAGAAAATCCCCAGACAGAAAGGTTGGGAGGTGATGCCGGAGAAGCTAGGGCTGAGGCCAGCTGGTGTGTCTCCCGCCTGACCCTCTCTGGGATGGGGGAGGATCTGTCCTCTGTCCCATCCCCCCAAGCCCAGGTGGCCGATGCTGTCTCGGCCCTGGCCCTTGTGGTTTCCCACCTTACGGTCCCGGGGCACTATGAAGGGCTGTGTCGGTGACGAGCCCTCGCTCATTTGATCAGAGGCCCAGTCCTGCAGCAAGAAGCCTGCTGGTTTTAGCGGAGGAGCAGGGCGCTAATGTCTGAGGGCAGCCCCAGGAGACGGCGTAATCGCCACCTACACATGAGGGCAGGTAGGACCTCGAGGGCCACCCGGGGCGGCAGCTACCTCTGTCCTGCTCTTTGGCTGCGGCACCCTGTGCAGCCGCTGAGACCTGCAGGTGGCCACCCACCAGCGGTCGGGAAGGTGGGGAAGATCCCAACAGCCGCCCTGATGAGGCGACACCTCACTCAAGGCGTGCCCCCTGCCCCCAGTGGCTCTGCACAGGGCACTCCACCTGGTGGGCAGAGAGGAAGCTCTGTGCGGTGCCTCAATGCGAACAGGAAGAGAAGCCTGGGAGCCGAGCAGGCCTTGGTGGATGTTGAGGACAACATCCGAGCGTGACGTTCAGACCAAGAGACCTGCCTTGTCTCTTACTAAATGCGGGGGTTGGGGAGGGGGAGTCACTGGACAACCTGGCTGCACGTGGGAGAGGGCTTCTTGAGGAGGGCAGAAAATGACCGGGGAGCAAAGCTCGACCTTCCTGTTAGAAATGGGACCTTTCTTTCGTTATGTTAATGAGGACACTCCAGTGTAGGGTGGGTCCTAAACCCAATTGCTTCTGAGTGATAAAAAGGGCAGAAGAGACAGAGAGGCCCACATGGGGGGGAAGACAGACAACAGGGACAGGTGTACCTGCCAGTCCAGAAACGCCCAGGATCATCAGAAACTAGGAGAGAGGCTCATAAAAGTGACACTGATTTTGGGCTTTCAGCCTCCAGAACTAGGAGACAGTAAATTTCGGCTCCTTAACGCCACCACTGGTGCTGTTTCTGTTCCGGCAGCCTAGGAGAGTAAGGCAGCCGTCCTCTGGCCCTGCACTGGCCTCCCTCACTCCACACCCAGCACCTCCCTTCAAAGGGGCTCAAGTGATGATCTGGGCGTGGCCCCCTCGTCTCCCAGCCCCTCGCCACCTCCTCAGGCCGTCTTGCCATGGTTGAAAGGAGATAAGGAGATGTCTCCAAGTCCCTGAGTAGTACAAACGGTTAAGCGCTCAGCTGCTAACTGTAAGGTTAGAGTCTATCCAGAAGTGCCTCGGAAGAAAGGCCTGGTGATTGGCTTCCAAACAAGCAGCCACTGAAAACCTTGAGGAGCACAGTTCTACTCTGACACATACGGGGACGTCATGAGTTGGAGTCGACTCGACAGCCACTGGTTCTGGTTTGTTCTTGTCTGGGAGCCGCAGGCCATCTGGAGGGGCCGTCCTTCCCAAGTCCCACTCTGGCAGGGGACTCCACCTGCCACAGCAAGTCTGGGAGCACGCGGGTGAGCAGCTAGCTCACGCTTACGCCCCAGGGTAAGGGTCAGGAGTGCAGAAGGGACAGCAGGAGTGGCCCCAACTTCCAATTTACCCCACCCAAAGCCAGAGTCAGGAGCGAGAGGGCAAGAGAAACTGGCTGGAAGGATCACGAACGGCCGCCGGTCCAGCCCTTGTCTCAGCTTCAATCCCTCTTGCATGGAGCCCCGGGCCATCTGAACCCTGCTCCCATGTGTCCCGACAGGAAAGCTGTCATGGGCGCAGCAGCCTGGGCTCCATGGAACTCTGTCAGGCAGCACTGTCCCTCACAGCCGCTGATGCTGAGAGCTCATGTCTAGCCACAGCTGCCCCTTTTTCACCAAGCCCCAGCCACACGTTTGTGGGGGCCGTCCTGGGTATTGCAGGATGCTTAGCAACATCCCCAGCCCCTACCTACTTGATGCCAGGACTAGCTTCCCAGCTGTCACAACCCCAGGTGTCCCCACGCATTGCTAAATGCCCGTGGGGGTAACACTGCCTGCGGCTGTACCTTCCAGCCATCATCGACCACATGCCCGTCACTGGGCCGTTCTGAGGTACCCTGCATGAAAGGTCGGTGGGAACCTCAATCTGCTATCCTTGCATTCCTGCAGGTAAACTCACAGGTGCTTCAGGAAGTAGGCACCCTCACTCCCATTTCACAGAGGGTGATGCTGAGGCCTGGGAACGGTTTGCTGACCTGCTATCAGGGTGCCAAGTGTGGATGAGAACCCAGCTCTGCTTGTTTCCAAAGCGGCTTCCCTTGCCCTCTCTGGAGCTGCTGGTCACTGCTCTGTTCAGTGTCCAGAACTGGCCAGGATGCTTGTTATCTTGGTTTTCTCTTTAAAATAAAACCCAGAAACACCCTACGCCACGTGGCATATTCCCGATCTCAAAACACCCTTAGATCCAAAGCTCTCTGCAAAAAGCTAACCTCGTCAAGAAGCAGTGTTCCTCAAGTGACAGCCACAAGGCTGCTTGGGGTCTAAGAGCTTAGTCATCACTTCCAGAAGCTTCTCTGGCCTCAGGAAACACAGAGCAGACCTGCTGTACATACCCCCCTCGGCCCTGCTCCGGGCCTCTCCTTTGCCAAGTGGTCTTGCTCTTTGACTTCACCCGCTCGCAAGGAGGCTTTTCACAGCAGGAGCCTGCTGGCAGGAGGAAAACCACTCAGCCTGGAGCACACGTCCCAGTGAAGTCGGTATTTTCAATAAGCACCACGACAGTCCCCTCTGCGTTCTCCTCATACGAAGTGTCAAAGGACTCGCCCCTCAACACAGACAGGAAGGTCCACGCCACAGCAGGCTGGAAACTTCCTGAAGCCGCCCTCTGACTTTTGACCTGGGGAGGAAGGTGGGCGAGACCAAGGTGAATCGGGAAAACGGACTCAATGCTTCGTCTTTCCAGGGCCTGGTAAGCGCAACGTTGAAGTGGGAATTTCACTGTGTGTGTTTGGCTGTTGTTTCCTGTGCTGCTCGGGGGTATGATAATCACCAGGCATCTGGAGGCAGATGGTGTCACTGCGGCAGGGTGTAGGCGTGGGGGTCGGTGAGGTGGCCATTTAATACAGGTGAGATTCAAGAGGCAGGACTACGGCTGACCCTGGACCCTCTGCACTGTGTCTCCCCGGGGCCCAATGTCACGTGCACAGACCCTCCCATCACTGACCCCACAACTGCCCGACAGCAGAGCACAGGGGCTTTGGAGTCCAGCTCCTGGGGGACACGCTCTATGTCACCAGCTCTGGGACCTCAGGCTGAGCTGCCGTGTCCTCAGTTACACGGGGATAATACCTGCACCTTCTCCAAAAGGGTTCTGGTGAGGGTCAAATAACAGGCACCAGGTCAAGTGCCAGGCGTGGTACCTGTGCTTCCTGGGCGTTCAGAGGAGGCCAGGTACTGCTCTGACTGTGTGGCGCGTGGGACAGACGTTGGGTGTGCACGGCCGGTCCTGCCCACATGCCATGGGCCATGAGGAGGGCTGTCTGAACACTTGGCAGCTGGTCTTTGTAGCATCAACAGGTCACATCATGCCCCATTGAAAAAAAAACCTGTTGCCATTGAGTTGATTCTGACTCATAGCAACCCTACAGAACAGAGGAGAAGCGCCCCATGTGGTCTCCGAGGAGCAGCTGGTGGATTCCAACTGCCGACCTTTTGGTTAGCAGCTGTAGCTCTCAACCACTGTGCCACCAGGGCTCCCATCGTCCCCCAGGTTGCATTTTGAGTGCTGTGGCTCAGCCATGAACACTAGTCTGTGCTGATAGCGGGGTCCTTGGGTGGGCAAATGGTTAAGTACATGGTTACTAACCAAAAGGTTGGAGGTTTGAATCAATCCAGAGGCACCCTGGAAGAAAGCCCTGGTGATCTACTTCTGAAAGGTCACAGCCATTGAAAACCCTATGGAACACGGTTCTACTCTGACACACATGGGGTTGCCACGAGTTGGAATTCTCTGGGGAAAGTTACCTGGAATGAGCAGATTCCGGATCGCTCCGCAGCGCTGTGGGGGTGAATTTTTGGTAGGCCCTTTCCGCATTCCTCAGTAAGGGTGGCTGGCAAAGCCGTTCTTGTGTAGGGCTGTCCTGGGCTTCAGCACTCCAGGCCCCACGCACTGAAGGCCAGTGGTGTCCTCTGCCCCATGGTCATTTCCAAGCGCCTCCTGGGGTTCAAAACCCCTGAAGGAGTTGGGAAGGCATGGCTAAAGAACTGTGGTCGTTTGTATCTGTAATTCCCAGCTCACAAACCACACCGTCCTTTTCTCTTACGAGCCTCGGGACGACAGGTCTACCAGGCTCAGGCCTGGCCCGAGTTACTGGGTTAAATCACAGGCAAGTCATTTTCCTGGAGTCTCATCTTCTCTGATTTCAAAACAGTATCTCCTAATTTCATTAAGATTGGGAGGCTCACCATGAAGACACACGTGGAAGCCCTTGGAGGTCCTTGAGGAAGTCACAGGTAAGTCATCATGATTATGTATTTGTCCTCTGCTGTCATCTGTATTAGCTCAGGTGCATCAAAGATGCTTTTTATGAGAGTGAATCTTCAGATCGAGCGATGTGTACTCCAGGTAACGTTTGTCTTCCGGACCCCAGGCTGATGAAATTTTGTTATCAGTTATAAATGACGTTTAATTATTCAAGCTGTAACGGTGTTCCCACTGCTGTTCCTGCTCCCTAGGGCCGTGAGCCATTTCTCTGCCAGGCCAGGACTTGCAGCTGGGGGCGGCATGCTTTGTTCCATGAGGGCTTCAAACTGGTTCCTTCTGGTTTGAACCCCTGCTGAGAATTTGCATTTCCACCCCAGATATACTAAATCAGAATCTACATTTTACCCACTCCTAGGAATATATCCTAGAGAAATAAAAGCCGTCACACGAATAGACATATGCACACTGACGTTCACTGCAGAATTATTCACCATAGCAAAAAAGACGGAAACAGGCAAAGTGCTTGTCGACAGATGAATGGATGACTGCGGTCCATACGCACAATGGAAAACTATGTAACGATAAAGAACAATGATGAATCTGGGAAACACCTCACAACATGGATGAATCTGGAGGGCGTTATGCTGAGTGAAATAAGTCAGTCACAAAAGGACAAATATTGTATGAGACCACTACTATAAAAACTCATGAAAAGGTTTACACACAAGGAGAAACAATCTTTGATGATTAGGAGGGGAAGGGTGGGGATGGAAAAACAGTAAATAAACAATAGGTAAGTGGTAACTTTGGTGAACGACAAGATAGTACATAGTACTGGCGAAGCCAGCACAACTTGTCCAAGGCGAAGTCACAGAAGCTTCACAGACACATCCAAACTCTCTGAGGGACTGAATTACTGGGCTGAGGGCTATGGGGACCACGGTGTCAGGGGGCATCTAGCTCAACTGGCATAACATAGTTTATAAAGAAAATGTTCTACATCCTACTTTGGAGAGTAACGTCTGAGTCTTAAAAGCTTGTGAGCAGCTATCTAAGATACTCCACTGGTCTCATCCCATCTGGAGTAAGGGAGAATGAAGAAAACCAAAGACACAAGGGAAAGATTAGTACAAAGGACTAACGGACCACAAGTACCACAGACTCCACTAGACTGAATCCAGCACAACTACATGGTGCCGGGCTATCACCACCAACTGCTCTGACAGGGATCACAACAGAGGGTTCAGGACAGAGGTGGAGAAAAATATAGAACAAAATTCTTAACTCACCCACAAAAAACCAGACTTACGGGTCTGACAGAGACTGGAGAAACCCCAAGAGTATGGCCCCCAGTCACCCTTTTAACTCGGTACTGAAGTCACTCCTGAAGTTTACCCTTCAGCTAAAGATTGGACAGGCCCATAAAACAAACAATAATACACTTAGCTCAATCCTGCATATGAGACTAAGTGGACACACCAGAGCCCAGGGACAAGGACGAGAAGGCAGGAGGGGACAGGAAAGCTGGATGAATGGAAACGGGGAACCCAAGGTCGAGAAGGGGAGAGTGTTGACATGTCATGGGGTTGGCAACCAATGTCACAAAACAATGTGTATTAACTGTTTAATGAGAAACATATTTGCTCTGTAAACCTTCATCTAAAGCATAACTTTAACAAATCTATAGTTTAACAAGATCCCCAGGTGATTCTTATGTATAATAAATTTTGGTTCTTAACCAGCAGCAACTGCATGCCTGGGAACTTGCTAGAAATGCAAATTCTCAGCAGGGTTTCAAACTGGAAGGAACCAGTTCGATGCCCTGTGTTCCAGTGGTCTTGGATGGTGTGGTCCCGAAGACCAGAGACCCTGTGACATAGCCACCACTTCCTGCACAAGGACGCTGGGCTGCACCATGCTGCTTAACCACTGGATCAAAACCACTGGACCTGAAGGTGTGCATCTTTCACCTCTGTTAACACACAGACCTCACTGTTCAGATTTTAGGGCTGAAATGACCTCATTTGTTCTCCCGCCTGTCGTTAAAGGACCTCACTGTCCACCCAATGGCCTGGGGAAGAAAATGAAGCATTATTACTTATGCCTGACCTCTGTCATGCCACATCCAGCTTGGCTAAGAGATCTGACTATGCACCAGCCCCAGCATCTCTTCAGTAGACTCTGCCTCCATCCCTCTGGCCACTGCTTCCCAGGGTGGGATTCTGGCCAGGTTCCCAGTTGACCAAATGGGGAGAGTGATGCAGGTTTGTCGTGGGGACCACGGGAGGCAGCGCCTGGAAGTACCTGGCTCTCACCTGGCCCCCATGGCCCTCAGTACCTGGGGGCTGTTATTAGTGATTTGGACTCACTTTCTCACCTGGACACGAGGTAACACCTTCCAGCTGGTCTCACCTTCCTTTGGTCTGTCCCACCCATGGAGCACAGCTCTTTGGCTAAAGTGATGGGTAAACTCCGCCACCAGCTCCCCTACCAAATGACGAGATGACACACTGACTAGCCTACCTGTCCCTGCCACCCAGCACAATCTCTTGTGCTTCTGCACCTTTGTCCAGGGTGTTCTCTCTTCCTAGAATGACCTGTCCTGTCTGTTCTCTTTTGGAAATTCCTCATCTTTTTTTAAATTTTATTTGATATAATTCACTTACCATAAAATCTACCCTTTGGAGTCGTACAATTCAGTGGTTTTTTTTTTTTTTTTTTAATATACTCACAAGGCTGTGCAACTGTCCCATAAAAAACCAACTGCTGTTGAGTTGATTCTGACTCCTAGTGACCCTACAGGACAGAGAAGAACTGCCCCATAGGGTTTCCAAGGAGCGGCTGGTGGAGTCAAACTGCCGACCTTTCGGTTAGCAGCTGAGCTCTTAACCACTGTGCCACCAGGGCTCCTGTGCGACCATCACCACCACCTAATTCCAGAACATCTGTGTCAGCCCCAAAAGACCCGTGAGCAGTCTCCCTACTCCCCCATTCCCACCGGGCTGTGGAAAAGAGGAATCTACTCTCTCTCTTTGGATTTGCCTACTCTGGACACATCATATAAACTGAGTCATTCAACAGGTGGCATTTTGTGTGTTTTTTTTTACAATCAGCATAATGTTTCCAAGATTCTTCCATGTCGTAGCATGTATCACTACTTCCTTCCTTTTAATGGCCCATTGTATGGATGGACCACGTTTTATTCAACCATTCGTCAATTCATGAGCATCTGGATTGCTTCCACTTTTTGGCTATTACGAATAACACGGCTATGAACATTCACGTACAAATTTGTCCATGGACATATGTTTTAATTCAACAACATACCTACAAGTAGAATTGTTTGGTCAGATGTTTAACTCTGTGTTTAACATTTTGAGAAACTGCCAAACTGTTTTCCAAAGTGGCCGCACTGTTTTACACTCCCACCAGCACTGTATGAAAAAGTTTCAATTTCTTCACATTCTTGCCAACACTTGCCAGTGTCTTTGATTAACAGCTATCCAAAGTGGGGTGAGGTGGCAGCTCACTGTGGTTTTGATTTGTGTATCCTGATGACGAATGATGGGGAGCATCTTTTCATGTACTTATTGGTTGTCTTAGTCATCTAGTGCTGCTATAACAGAAATACCACAAGTGGATGGCTTTAACAAAGAGAAGTTTATTCTCTCACAGTCTAGTAGGCTACAAGTCCAAAGTCAGGGCATCAGCTCCAGGGGAAGGCTTTCTCTGTCGGCTCTGGAGGAAGGTCCTTGTGATGCATCAGTCTTCCCTTGGTCTGGGAGCATCTCAGCACAGGAACCTCAGGTCCAAAGGACGCGCTCTGCTCTCGGCACTGCTTTCTTGGTGGTATGAGGTCCTCATGTGTCTCCTCTCGCTTCTCTCTTTTATATTGCAAAAGAGATTGGCTTTAGACACTTTCTAATCTTGTAGACCTCATCAGTATAACTGCCACTAATCCATCTTATTACTTCATAGTGATAGAGTTTATAACACATAAGGAAATCACATCAGATTACAAAACGGTATACAATCATACAATACTGGGAATCATGACCCAGCAAAGTTGACAGATATTTTTGGGAGACACAATTCAAACCATGACAATTGGCATGTGGAAATCTTCTTTGGAGAAATGTCTATTCAGATCCTCTGCCAAATATTAAATTGTGCTATTTGTTCTTTTTATTGTTGAGCTGCAAGTGTTTTTTTATATATTGTGGATAGTAGACCTTTATGATATATATAAGTTGCAAATATTTTCTCCTATTCTGTGGGTTATCTTTTCACATTCTTGATCATGTCCTTTGAAGCACGAAAGTTTTTCATTTTGATGAAGTCCAATTTCTGTATTTTTTCTTTGGTTGCTTGTGTGTTAGGTATCATATCTAAGAGACCACTGCCTCATCCAAGGCCACAAAGATTTACATCTGTGTTTTCTAAGAGTTTTACAGTTTTAGGTCTTACATGAAGGTCTTTGATCCATTTTGAGTTAATTTTTTTGTATATGGGGTGAGGTGAGGGTCAAATTCATTCTTTTGCATGTGGGTCTCCAGTTGCCCCAGCAACGTTTGTTGAAAAGACTTTTCTTTCCCCATTAAACCATCTTAGCATCCTTGTAGAAAATCAATTAGCTATAGACAAACGGGTTTATATCTGGACTCTCAATTCTATCCCGTTAATCTACAGGTCTACCCATATGCTAGCACCACACAGTCTCGATTGCTGTAGCTTTGTGGTAAGTTTTGAAACTGGGAAGTGTGAGTCCTCTGACTTTGTTCTTCTTTTTCAAGATTGTTCTTGCTATTCTGAGTCCCTTGACTTTCCCTATGAATTTTTAGGATCAGCTTGTCAACTTTTGCAAAAAAAAAAAAGATGATTAAAAAAAAGGTTGCGTTGAATCCATAAGTCAGTTTGGGGAGTATC
>NW_004444101.1:339992-342781 GCF_000243295.1 Trichechus manatus latirostris | reverse complement strand
TTGACTTTCCCTATGAATTTTTAGGATCAGCTTGTAAAAAAAAAAAAAAAAAGCTGTGATGATTTTGATAGGGGTTGCGTTGAATCCATAAGTCAGTTTGGGGAGTATCGCCATCTTAACAACATTGTCCTCTAATCCACGAACACGGGATGCCTTTCCATTTATTTAGGTCTTCTTTAATTTCTTTCAATGATGTTTTGTAGTTTGTACTCAGTATATATGTCTTACACTTCTTTGGTTAAATTTTTTTCCTAAGTATTTTATTCTTTTTGCTGCTACTGTAAATGGACTTGTATTCTTAACTTCATTTTCAGAGAGTGCACTGGTAATGTATAGAAATGTAATTGATTTTTGATTATTGATTTTGTATCCTGCAACCTTGCTGAACTCATTTATTAGCTCTAATAGTTATTTCTGGGGATTCTCTAAGATTATCTATCTATAAAATAATGATATCTGCAAATAGAGATAGTTTTACTTCTTCATTTTCAATCTGAATGCCTTTTGTTCCTTGTCTAATTACCTTGGATAGAAGTGGTGGCAGTGGACATGCTTGTCTTGGTCCTGATCTTAGGGGGAAAACTTTCAGTCTTTCACCATTAAGTATGATGTTAGCTGCTTTTCTTGCAGATGCATTTACCAGGTTGAGGAAGGTTCCTTCTCTTCCTAATTTGTTGAGTGTTTTCATCATGAAAGTGTGCTGGATTTTCTTGAATACTTTTTCTGTGCCCACTGAGATGATCATGTAGCTACTGTCCTTTATTCTATTAATGTGATATTGATTAACTTTTGTGTGTTGAACCAGCCTTGCATTCCTGAAATAAATCACACTGGTCATGCTGTATAATCCTCTGTATAATACTGTATAATGTATAATGGTGTATAATACCAGCGCCAGAAGCAGAGACACTCTCTGGCTGTGGCACCTGCTGGGCTGCCATATTGGAAACGCCAGACCAGGCTGGAGCCTGGTGAAGAAAGAAGACCGATAACTGGGATCTCAGGAGGTGAATGAAGTCCATGGACTTGGGCTAAGAGAGGATGACTCCAAGCAGGTTGTGGACATCTGTTCATATCACTTGGTGTGGGCCAGTGCGTAAGGTTCACCAGTACATAGGTGTAGACCAGCGCACAGGGCTCACTCTGGTGTAGACCAGCGTACGGGGCTCACCCTGGTGTAGACCAGCGCACGGGGCTCACCTTGGTGTAGAGCAGTGCACAGGCTCACTTGGTGTAGACCCGTGCATAGTTAAAACCCAGCCTGCTGGGCCCTCAGCAGATGCTGATTTGGCAGGCCTTGGGTGGGGCCTAGGAAGCTGCCTTTCCAGGTGAGGCTCCTGCTGTGACAAACCACTCCACAGATACTAAATAAACACAGACCCCCCGGCACCTGGGAGGGTGTGGGCACTTGTCCTCTCTCGCTGTCAGCATACGGGACACAGTACAAAGCTGATTGTGAGTTTTCCAGATAAAAAGATGTCCAGGAAACATGATAAATATTATTTCTTAGCATTAAATCTACATGATTAAGTGGGTGGCAACAATAACTAGTTTCATCTTACAAATGGACCAAAAAAAAAAAAAAAAAGCCCTGTTTTTATCAAAATTGCAGAGGATGGTGACCACAGAACCAGAGCTAGAAATCTGCTGGCCGGGCTCCAGATGTCACCGTGCAGATAATAAATAAAATCGTGAGCCCTGTGAAATACAGGCTCATCATTTTCAAAGGCAGTGCTGGGTCAGGGACAGGAGATGGGTGTGGTTACAGGGAAAGTTGAGGCTCGAAGCCCACCTCTCTCGGTGGATCCAGATGTCAGAGTTCTTGGCGCTGCTTTCCAGAGAAGCTCTTAGGGTTAGTACCGACGGCAGAGTTCAGACTTCAGAATCATGACTGCGTGACCTGAAAGGTCAAGTTTACCACACAAATGCAAGCTAAGATGAATCAGGCTTTACCGTTTCTACCCCTAGAGTGTATAAATGGAGACAAAATGTGACTATTATATAGAACAAATTTATATATACACATAAACACACGTGTATATATACATACGTACATGTACACATACACACACAGTCCCTGGGTTGCAAATGGTTAATGCACTCGGCTGCTAAAATGTTGGAGGTTCAAATCCACGCAGAGGTGCCTCGGGGGAAAGGCCTGGTGATGTACTTTCAAAAAATCAGCCCTGAAAACCCTGTGGGGCACAGCTCTTCTCTTGACGCACATGGGGTCGGGGTTTCACCATTAGTCAGTCAACTCGACAGCCACCGGTATCTCCACGTACAGACACGGATATACAACGGCTACAAGAACAGAAACGGAGCCGGGTGTAAGGGGAGGAGAGAAAAGGAATGTGGCTGAACCCTGGTATCGCTCCTGCCTCGACTGCCCGTCAGACTGGATGTGAGAGCAGAGGAAGGACAGTGGGCGCAGAAGGACCGAGGATGGATTTCTGGATTCACGCCCTGGGTCCAAGTGGTTCTCTCCATCTGCCTGTGTGGCCAGGCAAAGGAACTAAGGATCCCCACTTCCTACTCCCCTCATCTGGAAAATGGGGCTGGCCCAGTGCTAAGGAAGAGCACGTGGTAACCATGGTGCCTGTGAACTCTGCGTTCATGTTTGGTTCTTCCTTCCCTTTATTACTAAGAAGAAAGAAGCCACGCGCTCCTTAGAAAAGAATTTCTGGTGCAAAAATAATCAAAACACCACTGAAAAAAATGATCTTTCAGGCAATGATCTACTGCACAAGGAATCAGATAGAGGTGGTATTTCAGAGAGTATTTTGGGC
>NW_004444101.1:328940-339273 GCF_000243295.1 Trichechus manatus latirostris | reverse complement strand
CTGCCATAAACCGATAGGACTGTTTGGCCCATCTGGGTCACAGGGACAGCGTGAGGGACAGTTGTCCTTTAAAGGGCAGGCTCCATTTTACTTCACCTTCCGCAGACTCTTCCTAAAATCACCTTTATTACAATTAGAGCTACCCTGTAACCCAAGCCTGTTCCAAAATTAGCACAGCTGAACCTAACTTCCCGCCAAGCTCCCTGACCGCGGCTTTCTAGATAAACTGCTGTATCTGTTGTCAACTGTAATCCATAGGTATTATTTTTAAGGCTGTGTTAATGCACTTCTCATTTGTACATTTTCCTAATTGGCTTAATATTTATCGTTGCATATTTCTGACGCGGGCACGGAGCCCCAGTAAACTCCAGCATATTCAACAACGTGCTAATGAGGGCCGCCTCGACCTGAACAGTCGCTAAGTGAGTTACGACTCTCACCGTCTGATTCCAAGCCTCCCTGCTAAAGTGAAGTCGCTCAAATATCTTCAGGAAAATCCGAAGGCCCCTAGCAGCTGTTGGGTTTGTGGAGTGGCAGACGGGTAAACTTTACTGGCAATAAATGTCACTCCCTGCAAACCCACGGCTCCTCCGAGTCTGTCCCTGTCATCATGGAGGACCAAGGTGCCTGCCCGGATGGGAGACCCAGAGGGGAAACAGCTGACCCGCTGTGCCAGCTGGGGCTGGGGCATGCCCGCCGACAGGCACACGGCAATGACAGAAATTCACTTTGAGTTGCAATTAGTGGCACTGTCATTTTCGGGGGCTCCTGCCAATTAATTAAGCCTGTCAAATAGAAAAACCACAGCGTTCACATGATAATTTATATTGGAAGAGACGAGTCTCACGGAGCAGCCGCTTCCCCGACACACAGAATTCTCCCTCTGAGCACTGAGACAAACACAAGAAAATAAATAAAAGAAAAGAAAAGTGTGAGGCTGGGGTGGGGGGTGGGGTACCACACCGGGAAGAAGAAAGTTAAACTGTCCTTGTTATAATTGTTAACTCTGATCGCTGGAGTAGAAGACAGGCTGATTAAAACTCCAAACGAGCCCCCAGCTCCCTGAACCCTCTGCGTCCGGGATGATAGAATCAGGAGTTTATTCATACCATTAAGCCCCAGAGAACTTAATTGAAAGAAGAGCAGATCCCGGACCTTGACAAGCGGGAGGTCACAGTAATTGCTGCCGGACATATTTAACATTAAGATAATCAGGCCATTAATTACCCTTTGGATCATTAAATCAGCCAGTTGCAAAATGAAATTTCTGCCTCTATTACTCACTCGAGAGACCACAGGGGTGGACTTTAATTTATCAGTGAGCTTGAGATACAAAGGCTGGGGCTGGGGGAGGGCAGCCGGGGAGGGGACCGTGCCGTGGCGGCGGTGGTGGTGGCGGCGGGGGCAGGGATCCATCCGCCATGCTCGGTGATCTTGGCAAATTGACTAGGTAAGATAACCTCCGCTTCCAAAGGCAGAAGCTGGGGGTATGTAAATAGATGAGGGCAGACAGGGAGATCAGAGTCTGCACACCACTTAGCAGGATAATAAAGGAAATCATCCTTGATTATCAGTGCTAATTTGGACACTGCGGTAGCTTGTTACGCGCGTTCTGAGTAGCATTTAATTAATTCAATTGCTTGTTAATGAGGGAAGTGACATGTGGGGGACAGATGCCACCCAACTGCAGATGGGCTATGGTCAGCATGGCAAAAGCCTGTGTTTTTCATTTCTCCCTCTCCCTATTTTTTTTTTTTTAAAAAGAAAGAAAATAGAAAAGGTGTCAAGCACAGAAACACTCAAAAGAGACAAAACACCGCCTCGGCGGGCCAAGAACTGTTGAAAAATAATAAGCTGAGCCGGTCCCGGGGCTGTGTGGGTAGCCGTGTTCCCCGAGGCCACATATGTAACAGCACATCTTCACGCCGGAAATTTGGGCCCGAGATTACGGGATTGTGATCTGATGATCAAACCCAACAAGACAAAGACATGGCCAAGTGGTCCTGCTTTTAATATCTCAGAGTTAGCCGTAGGGATCCAATTATTTTCAGTTTGGATACACTTCCCCTTTATCAATATCGCCATGTGCATAAATAAGATGAAAGCGGCAATGTGCAGTCAAAAGGAGCCGGGGCTGGCATCGTGGGGACCAGCTTCTCCACCTGGAAGCGCGGCAGCCGGCAGCCGGCCTCTCCCACACAGATTCCCTGTGCCCGGCGGATCTTCCTACGGAAGGTGCCATCTTTTTAGAGGCTGAAGACAAGAGGGGAGTTTAGGCACGGAGGTGAACTTGCAAACAATGAGAAAAAGAGAAAGGATGCTAAGAAAAAAAAAGGAGGGGGGAGGACGGGTACTAAATCAGCAAACTCAGTTCCCTTCCAAGTGATATCTGAGAGGCGATGGTGGTTTCAATTACACTTGGAGCTTCTCTCGAGAGCTCTTTCATGGAATTGAAAACACACTTCTCCACTTCCAGCTTCCCTTTCATTTCCTAGACCAAATCAGCAGGCTCCCACACCACCAGGTAAACAGGGTACCTGCGCTGCAATGCAAACAGCAACCATCCTGCAGAGCCTCCCAGGCCAGATGCCCTGACATGGGGACAGAGATGGCAGGCAAGGTGGAGAAGCTGTCTAGCCGGCAGTGTGGCTTCTGCCAAGAGGCCTGTGTGTGGCACCAGAGGGCTCCTCTCGGTGCGGTAGGAAATGATTCCCACTGCAGTACATCCAAAATACTTCTCCATGAAAGGAGGCAAAGATAAAGCAGGACAACCCTGCCGCGGGGATGCAGGGTGGTCCCTAAAACACGGCTGTGGGCAGAGGGTGCGAGGACGTGTTGTTGTTGGCCGTTGTCCAGTCCATTCTTATTCACAGCGACCCCGTGTGTTACAGAGTAGAACTGCCCCGTAGGGTTTGCTTGGCTGTAATCTTTATGGAGGCAGATTGCCAGGCCTTTCTTCAGTGCAGCTGCTGGGCGGGTGTGACCTGCAAAACTTCAGGTTAAAACCAAGTGTAGAGCTATTTATTGAGATGGCTGTGCTGTGTGCTGGGGGTGTCAGAGACCCCAGTTCACACCTGAACACACAAGGGACTCGAGGCACTGAAGGAGCAAGGCGTAGCTCCTGACATGTATGTTTCACGCCGACCAATATGCTCTGTCACGAGTTCACCTGTTCACTCACTTGCTCCAGAAATATTCACCTGCCTGCTTTAATAGCTACCTCTGAGCTTATTGGAGCCCTGGTGGTGCAGTGGTTAAGAGCTCAGGCTGCTAACCAAAAGGTCGGCAGTTCAAATCCCCCAGCCACTCCTCAGAAACCCTATGGGGCAGCTCTACTCTGTCCTGTAGGGTCGCCACGAGTTGGAATCGACTTGACAGCAACGGGTTTGTTTTTTTGTTTTTCTGAGATTATGATTCCATTTGGAAGGGTCACCCAAGAGCTCGGCAAAGTCTCCCTACTGTTACACCATCTGTCCCAACACCTGAACCCAGAGCGCCTGCCTGGCTGGGGGGCGCTCCATGCCCAAGGCCCAGCTCTCCACCACAACATACTATTTGGCATGATACACAGACTCATACACCAAGTGCCAGGAAGCCCTGGTACCTACAACAGACAGCAAATGACCTCTCCTTGCACCCCTAAAAGCTCGTTAATTCTGCCCACTGCTACTACCTCCCCACCCCTTCAGCACGCCCATTTAAAATTGGTATTTTAAGCGTGTTCTTAAATGGTATCAATAGCAATTAGAGAGGGGGATTCTGATTCCAGCCCAGATGTAGTTAATTGTTGTAACATCGATCTACTCTAACGCAACTTCTCACTCCAAATTAACCCTCCATTACCAAGTGGTACGAAGGCATCTTCTTCCCTCCTGTGACAATAAATTTAATATCGAATGCACTGGGAAAAAATGGCAGTTGTTGCAGAATCCACCCGACAAGATTTTTTTTCCCTTCCTGGGAGTAATTAAAAGATGCTTTCCTTGACTAATGATTCCCCCGTTTAGGAATGGAAAGTCAATACCGCCTCTGCGGCCGTCAGCTTCGATTGATCATGATGCTGCTCAAGTCTGAACGGCAGTTCTCAGGGCGGCCGAGAATCACTGGAACCAATTATTAGCCGTCCGAAGCTGCCCTAATCGGGTGCAGAGACAGCAAGCAGAAGGCCGGCCAGCTGTTCAAAGGCGCCTGTTTTCCTAATTCGGCCTCAGGTCTGGGTGACTTGGATGCACTGTGGTTTTGGGGGCCGATTGTTTCTTTGGAGATGGATCTGCCCTGTTCTACTTGTCCACGGTGCTGAGTCTGTGTGGGTTTTGTGGGGGAGGAAGGCACATTTGTAATGACGTTCCACTGTCAGATCAAATCTTCTGAATAAGGTGGAATGGACTGGGGCTTCTTGGGCAAACGTCTGGGCCCCTTTTCAGAGAATCAGATGGAATATATTGCACTTGGCTTTTCCTTAGAGATAAAAATTTATTAAAACATTTCTTTGTAGTATTACCTTAGGGCCTCAGTGAGACAGCCCTGCAGCTGTTTCTACTAACCTTCCCGGTTCTACAGGAAGACCAAAGGCTGGGATATTGTCTTCCTTCTCGGCTCGGAGAGGTCGGAGCTGGACGAAAGGTCCATTCTTACTTCATGAACTGAATTCCACATGGAAATTCTAGCCCGCACTTTCAGTTTTTCATTTTCACTGAATGAATGAGATGGTGGATACAGACAGTGGAGATGGTGAGTGTCTGAATTGTTATCATGCATTACACTGAGTTGTGTGTGTGTGTTTTAACCGTAAAGCTGTTGTTAGCTGGGGTAGAGTTGGCGCCAACTCATGGCGACCCAGCGTACAACAGAACGAAACACTGACCAATCCTGCACCATTTCCAAGATCACTGGTATGCTTAGGTTCATTGCTGCAGCCACCGTGTACTTTGATTGCCTTTAAACCTAGGGGACTCATCTGCCAGCACTATATCAGACAATGTTCTGTTGTGATCCACAGGGTATTCATTGGCTAATTTTTGGAACTTGTACATAGACCAAAAGGGAGTTATTCAAACAGAACAAAGGGATACTACGTGGTTTAAAATCAGGAAAGGTGTGTGTCAGGGTTGTATCCTTTCACCATACCTATTCAATCTGTATACTGAGCAAATAATCTGAGAAGCCGGAGTATATGAAGAACGCGGCATGAGGATTGCAGGAAGACTCATTAACAACTTGCGTTATGCAGATGACACAACCTTGCTTGATGAAAGTGACGAAGACTTGGAGCATTTACTGATAAAGATCAAAGACTACAGCCTTCAGTATGGATTACATCTCAACATAAAGAAAACAAAAATCCTCACAATTGGACCAATAAGCCCCATCAAGATAAATGGAGAAAAGATTGAAGGTGTCAAGAATTTCATTTTACTTGGATCCACAATCAACGCCCATGGAAGCAGCAGTCAAAATATCAAAGGGCGTACTGCATTGGGCAAATCTGCTGCAAAAGACCTCTTTAAAGTGTTAGAATGCAAAGATGTCACTTTGAGGACTAAGGTGTGCCTGACCCAACAATGGTATTTTAAATCACTTCATATGCATGTGAAAGGTGGACAATGAATAAAGAAGACTGAAGAAGAAGAGTTGATGCCTTTGAATTACGGTATTGGTGAAGAATACTGAATATACCATGGACTGCCAGAAGAAGGAACAAATCTGTCTTGGAAGAAGTACAACCAGAATGTTCCTTAGAAGCAAGGATGGCAAGACTTCAACTCACGCACTTTGGACATGTTATCAGGAGGGACCAATCCCTGGAGAAGGACATCATGCTTAGTAAAGCAGAGGGTCAGTGAAAAAGAGGAAGACCATCAACTAGATGGACTGACACAATGGCTGCAACAATGGGCTCAAGCATAACAATTGTGAGGATGGTGCAGGACTGGGAAGTGTTTTGGTCTATTGTACTCAGAGTTACTGTGAGCTGGCACCTAACAACAGCAACAATTTTTGGAAGTAGATCTCCAGATCCTTCTTCCTAGTCTGTCTTAATCTGGAAGCTCTGTGGAAACCTGGCCACCATGGGTGATCCTGCCGGTATCTGAAATACCAGTGGTGTTACCTTCCAGCATCATAGCAACATGCAAGCCACCACAGTACTACACACTGACAGACAGAGGTGGTAACAGTGTTATCTCGGGCTTCACATATGTTCCACTAGGATGCAGGCAACACTTTCAACTGGCCTCCTGGCCTCGTCTCCATCCCTTTAGCTCTTTTGTGAACAAGGGAAAATACACATGAACAAATAAACGGAGCACACCACTCACCTTCTGCACCACCGCAAGACTCACTGTCATAACACTGCCCCTCGTTCCAAAGCCATCCGAGGCATTTGCTGTTTTTGGCTCTACCCATCCCCACTCTCACTTTCCCGAGAGCCCAGCCCCATGGACAATGACTCATGGATTTCCAAACTTCCCACATGGTAGTGAGCTTTGCCCAGGCCATTGCCATCCTCAGGCACACACACTCTCTTCCCCCTGGCAATGGAAACTGTCCCTTCTTTTAAATCCCAGCTCAGGTGCCCTCTCTCCATTTAAACTCCTGCAGAGGACACCAGCTGTAGGAATCCCTCCACTCTCTGGATTCTACAGAGACCTGGCACCCTCAGCTGGCCCTGAGAACATCCCTCACCATCACTGTAGAGTTATAATCACCATTTGTCTTTTCTTCTCTATGACAAAGTGCTCAGTAAGTATTGGCTGAATTTAATTAGAAACAAAACTCCCTACGAGAACTTCTGAAGTACAAAGAAACATTCATTTCTCATACATAAATATCCTCTCAGAGATCAGTGAAGTTTTGGACATTCAAAACTTACCTCTGGAAATACCACATAATAACATCACCATCACCTCGGCCTTGGAGAACAATTATAACTGAGCACTGTTCTTTAGGAAAGCGAATGTGACCACAAGAAAAGATGGGATTTGACTCCACTTGTGAAAAAGGAGGAGCCCTGGTGGCGCAGTGGTTAAGAGCTCGGCTGCTAATCAAAAGGTCGGCAGTATGAATCCACCAGCTGCTCCTTGGAAACCCTATGGGGTAGTTCTACTCTGTCCTACAGGGTCGCTATGAGTCAGAATCGACTTGACAGCAATGGATTTTATTTTATTTTATTTTTGGTGAAAAAGGAAGACTTTGGTATATGTCTTGGTGGTATAAGGATGTGATATACGTAGTACCAGATAGAAGAGAAAGTTACACACTCAAGAACTTATTAATTCACATATACCAATTAAACTTGTTGCCATCAAGTCGATTCCAACTCATAGCAACCCTATAGGACAGAGTAGAACTGCCCCATAGTTTCCAAGGGGCGCCTGGCAGATTCGAACTGCTGACCTTTCGGTTAGCAGCCACAGCACTTAACCACTTCGCCACCAGGGCTTCCATATACCAATTAGAACTATAAAATACTTGCATACAGTCTTCACTTAGGAATAAAGATGAAAGTAATATAAAATATGTATTGGTTAAAAAAATCAACCCATTTATTTGTTTCTAATCATTCTAAATGGTTTCACTAATTATGGTAAGTCGAAACACAAACTTTTCTAATTCATTGAGAATGTTAAAAATAGAATATATGTTCCTTTTGCACATACACAGTAAGGTGCCTAAGTACAAAGTTGATTTTTTTTTCCAACTTATTTTAATGTTTTCTACAACCGTACATTACAGTCAATCTAATTTCCAATCATTTTTCATTTCCAGACCTGAAATATCCTTGAAGGATACCATATCTAAGAAAAAATGGATATTAAAACGTGAATTAAGCTTTTAAAAATGCTCATAGTTGATGACCCAGCTTATTTTCTGTATGTTAGTGTTAAACAAATCCAGATAAATAATTTTTTTAAGTGTATCACTTCCTCCGTTTGTAATAAAGTTACCCACGTTTACATTACATTGTATACCTCATATGTAAAGAATGCACATATCAAACGGGATGCAATTTTAAACAACAAATACACATTCTGCACTTTCTGGTCCCCCCTACCCTCACCCAGAACATCCAGTAGGACTAGCGAGACTCACATGCTGGCTTCATTCTCTGAGATGAACCAAAGGTGGCATCACACATTCATTTTCCAGTGTTAATGAAATCGAGTCCACCCACCACTCTTCTTACTTTATTGTTACTTATTATTACCCAGCAGCAGAAACCAGTTTCTTATCCTTCACTTTGGGCCCATCATAGAACTCCACTTGGAGTTTCATTGTATCTGAGCCCTGGTAGCACAGTGGTTAAGAGCTACAGCTGCTAAACAAAAGGTCGGCAGTTCGAATCTACTAGCTGCTCCCTGGAAACCCTGTGGGGCAGTTCTACTCTGTCCTATAGGGTCGCTAAGAGTTGGAATTGACTTGACGGTAATGGGTTTGGTTTTTACTGATGGGAGACACCTTCTCTCCCTTCATCTCTTCACAACTTGAGAAAGGAATACAGAAAGCAAACCTAAACCCTAAACCCCTACACTTCACGTTTGTGAGACACACCCATACCATGTCTGAGCTATATCAGAATCCACTTCCTTCAGACAGCTACAGAGATGGACTGGTCCATTGTGAGTGTACCAGAAGCTCCTTCTATGAAATAGGACTTCTGAGAGGACATACAATTTTATCACCTTTTAGTAACATTAAATATGCATGTATACTCAAAAATGGTTTATAATAGCTGCAAATGAAAAATGAGAAACTAAATGGCCTCAAAATAAATGCGATTTTTACACTGGATAGCAATTAACATTAATGAGAAGTCACCATACATTATGCCATACTTGGTTGATTAAATGTGTTAGAAATGTATTTTAACATCAAAATATATTTTGTTACCATAAACTCACTTATTTGGGGGTGGGGTGGGAGGAGAGCACCAACTGAAGAGATGCTTATCAAAGACGTAAAAATAATAGAACTAAAGAATAAAAAAATCTTAATTAGTGTTAACGGCACAGCTTATGCCTATTAGAAATGTATTAATTACAGTAATATATTCATAAGATTAGAAACTTAATACATTTCTAAGAGGAGGAGAGGACTCCCCAAGGCCTCAAAACAAACACAAAAAATTGAGGAGTTTGAATTATCCACGTCTGCTGAAGACCAAATTTGACTATGGACATCTCCATGCTGGGCTAATCAACATTCCTGCAGGTCGCCAGGGCCATTCCAAAGGTGGCTGTCATTAAGGCCATTTCCAGTGGTCTAACCGTTGGCCAAATGCATTAGTAACCACACGCCTTCCAAGGTTCCTACCTTGTGGAGTCTAGTGAGGGTTTCGTCCGCCCCTGGCTGCTCTCTTCCCAGACGCTGTTGGCCAGCTCATTCCCAATGGATGACATCACTTTGATAAGCTCAATAGGCCAGTCGTCGAGGTCCAGAGAGCGGACGCGGGAAAGGTGGGTGCCAAGATTCCGGTGGATCCCTGAGCACTCAATGCACATAAGGGCACCCAAGTTCAAACTGGCCCAGTTCGGATCTGCAAAAAGAGGAACAGGAAGCCGGATATGCAATCAGACCATTGCAACTGGCTCCAGAAGCTCTTGGATTCTGAATAAAACAAATCATCAGGACACAGTCAATTCAGTGTCCAGCAGCCTCTTCCTAGAATCCTATGGAAATGCTCCCCGTCTTGAAAGATTTGACAGGTTGGTGGCAACTTTCAAAATTTTGGCTTAAGTCAAGCCTGCTCCCTGAGATAATGGGAGTTCCTTCCCCTTCGCATACAATAAACAATTATGAGTGTTGGTTCAGATGGAGAGATACACTTTCCAATATGTCAATAACAGCATTCAACTCAAGAGGGCAGGTGTTCATGATAAAACTTGTCCATGAACTGGCATCCACTGTGGAGAGTTGCTGATAGAGGGAAAAAGAAGAGGTCGGAGGGGCAGCTGGGTGATACCCCAGCTCTGTGTCCCAAAGCTATAATGTCCCTCATACCCATCTCTGTAACTACTGACACATCAACATTTTCATTAGTCACACAATGGACATGCTTGAAAATTTCAGTGAGGAAAGAGACACACACCACGAATAAATATGGCTCCTAAGCCCAGCCACTGAGCTGGGATCCATGTACTGGTGGTGTTCACTTCTCCACCTGGTCACTGGTGCTGGGAGCCTGGTGGTACCCCCTCTACCACCCAGCCAACTGCCCCGGAGACCCAAGGACTGGAGGCACCTGCTTCTACACCCAGCCACCTGCAATGGGGGCCTACAGACCAGCAGCGCCCGCTGCTCTGCCCAACCACTGGCACCTGGAGCCCACAAACTG
>NW_004444101.1:318646-319668 GCF_000243295.1 Trichechus manatus latirostris | reverse complement strand
TAACAATGCGTTATGGACTTCCTCCACCTCCACTGGTATATTTTAACATAATTTTTGAAGGCTGCATATTATTTCACTATGAGGAGATATTTCCATTTACTTAACTATTGGTCAATTTTTAGACATCTGGGATGTTTCTAAACAATGCTGTGATGAACATCTTTGTGCCTGCTTAGCTCCTTCCCATTGGTTTGGTTCCTGGAGGTCTAAGCTGGAGTGAGGCTTCAGAGGCTTTCTATGCACACTGCCAAACTGCCCTGTGTATGTATTTACACGTCATCATCAGCAGGTGGATGACACAGGTCCCAGCACTTTCACCAAAATTGGATATTTTTACTTTCAAAAAGCTTTGCCAATGTGTGATCTACTGGTGCCCTTGATCTCAGCCTCTCTGGTCTGCTCAGGCCTTTGTTCTCTGAGGAAACACAGCAGGCTTAGCCTGAAGAGCTTCGTTTGAATCCTGCTACATAACTTGCTCTTTTGTGACCTCAGACAAATTACTTGACCTCTCAGACCCTTCACTTCCTCACCTATAAAATAAGGCCTGCAGCAGCACCCGCCATTACAGACTCAAAAGAGAACACATGTGAGGATTCGGCACGGGCCCGGCAGAGAAGAAGCGTTTGTTAAGGACTGGGGGCTTGTTATCTTATTTTTCTCCTGAACTGTCAAACTCTCCCTCTGCTTGTTCAGTCTGTCTCTGTACATCTGCTCAGGTGGCCTCGTCTAAACAACCTTGTCCCGCAGCCTCCCCTGAACCAGCCTCCCTTTCGGACTTCCCCCTCCTCCTCCACACCCCCTCCACTGTCGGCATTCCCAGGTCCAACCTCACCACTTCAGAAAGGACCCTCGCAACCTCCTAATTGCCAAATACCAAGTTCCCTCGTCCGCCCTTGTCTTATTCGACCTCTATGGCCCTCAGCACAATTCAAAACTGGGGAATTTATTACTACAGCAATTCTATATAGCTAACCTATTACAGCAATTCTAAACTAAACCAAAAGCGACGGAATTGTCTCTTT
>NW_004444101.1:313457-316076 GCF_000243295.1 Trichechus manatus latirostris | reverse complement strand
CTGGAAATCGAACCCAGGTCTCCCGCATGGAAGGCGAGAATTCTATTCACTTCCTTAAGAGCTACTAAATCGTGTGTTAAACCTTACATGCCAGATACAATAGTTTTCACTGCAATATGGGCAGCGCCCCGCCTCCCACGGTCCCGAAACACACTTACTCTGCGTCTCGCAGTCCACACAATGCGAATTCCCTCTGATGTTTCGTATTGACTGCAGGGCCATGGCTTCACTCTGACTGGTCAGTCTCGACTGGGCAAAGAGAAAGATGGACAAATGCAAAACATTACAGCTCTGAGAGCTATTGGCATATCTACGAGTAATGGCAGAGAAAAATCAAACAGATCACAGACGCATATAGGACACGGTTGATTTTCAATGGCTACTCCTTTGACATCTTTGGGAAAAAGGGTAACTGGCCAAGAACTCATTATATTCCATGAATAAACAGCGCATATTAAAACTGATCAGACGACACCCACTCTGCCGGCGATGAGGCACGAGGTAAGTTCTGGATCATTTGTGAATGAACAGGAGACCCACTGCCACTTGGTGAATGTAACTGGTTGACATGCTTGTCCTGCCTGGACTCTGCTTGGTATGAAGATTAAAGAATGAGAAAGAAATAATCTGCTTATAAGCCAAGGGTCAGGACTTAATCAGTGCTGGGAGATATAGCTCACAACTCCTCGTCAGGAAACCACGTCCATGCCACACATCATCCCTCACAGATTCACTTTTCATTTTAAGATGAGCTCAGCTGCTCCAGCAACAAACTCCTGAAGGTTCTCCTGAACAACTGCCTGTAACTAACCCTCGTGAGGGCAGGCAGGGGAGTGGAGGTGGAGCGGGATGCACTGCTTCTCAAATTCACTGTGTTGTCTTCTTTAAAATTGATAAACACGTAAACCCCAGCATATGCTTATTGCCAGAAATTTGCAAAATACAGGGAGGGAAAAGAAGAACATAAAAATTTATGAACTAGGATATGACCACCCACTGTTCAACATTAGAAACATCTTGATATATATTCTTCTAGCTTCTTTTTTTTCTAAGCACATCTATGCACTTTAAAAAGATAGCACAATAGATACAGCTGAGGAATCTGCCTTTTTACCCTAACGACGCATCACTGTCTCTCAATGCTGTTGTGTCTTTCCTCACATCATCATTTTAAACGGCTGCATAGTATTCCACCAATGACAACTTACTTATCAATTCCCCTTTTGATGTACGTGAAAGTTGCTTCCTGTTTTCCTCTGAACAGTGCTGTAAAGAACATGCTTATTGCTAAATCTTTGCATGAATTGGTGATTATTTACTAAGGACGAACTCCTGCCAGGTAAAGGGATATCTAATCAATTTCAGAGGACAGTGACCATAAGCTTGAATTTTGGTGTTTCAGACTTCATAAACTGACCCCCCAAACCAAACCCACTGCCTTTGAGTCCATTCTGGCTCATAGTGACCCTACAGGACAGAGCAGGACTGCCCCTTAGGGTTACCAAGGCTGTAATCTTTATGGGAACAGACTGCCACATCTTTCTCCCACAGAGTGGCTGGTGGGTTCAAACCACTGACCTTTTGGTTCGCGGCCAAGTGCTTTAATCACCGCACCACCAGGGCTCCTTTAAATTCAACCACTGCGTGTCCAGTTGTTTCAGATGAAACAATTTATTGTTGACAACAAAGTGATACATTACAATTTATTAATTACTATTGCCTAATTAGCATAATGAATTATTGGATTTTTTTTACTCCCTTTGGTTAGATACTTAAGTATTCAAAGTATGTTTAAGACTTTATATTGAGTTTTCTATATTTTTACAACAATAAAAAAAGGAATGGATATTGGCACCTGGAACGTGCGTGTGTACACGCATTTGGGGACATGTTTCTCTGTTCGTCTCTAGGTAGGTATTTGCATCTGTATAATTTCTGAGGTAGGTATGTATCTATGCCCACCGTCAAATCTGGAGTATGTTCCAAAATAAAAAAACAAAACAAAACACCAAACTCGTTGCTGTCGAGCTGATTCCGACTCATAGTGACCCTACAGGACAGAGTAGAACTGCCCCACAGGGTTCCCAAGGAGCAGCTGGTGGATTCGAACCGCTGACCTTTTGGTTAGCAGCCAAATGCTTAACCACTGTATGTGCAGGCAGCTCCAATCCCTCAGCGCTCATTTTCCACTGAGTTGGTATCTTTTCCCTCAAGCTATTCCTGGCTGACATTATTTCTGAGCTTCTCCTTCTCACTCCTGATCAGCATGCGTCCAGAGGGCACAGGTATAAGCTGGCATCCTTTGAGCTGAACAACGAGCCCCCTCCCAGGGAAGGTACCCTCCTGAGAGCGTGCACATCGGGGGACAACAGGGACAGCGAGTTAAGGCTGGCATCTGCGTCAGCTCAGGGGATGCAGAGCAGAGGGCTGGGAAGAGTCCAGCGAGGGTGCGCCGTTGAAAAGGCAGACGCTGTGCCTGAGCTTCCTGAATCCGGCTTACATGACGTGGATTCAGAGGCTGCCTGGACAGTCTGTGATTTTCCATCATGTCCGGATATGCGTTTGCCTGGTCAGTAACACATGGCCTCCCCATTCCTGGCCTGAAGCTAAACCCCAATG
>NW_004444101.1:292422-313055 GCF_000243295.1 Trichechus manatus latirostris | reverse complement strand
TTCTAGTAGATAATAATTTGAAAAAATCAAAATGCTCTCCAAGAGTCTAAAATATCCCAGTAAAGGGACCGGGGCTTAAAAACACCCAGGGATTAGAAATAATGACACTGAAGCAATCCTTGATTCTTCACGTGGGGAGATGATTTTTATATAAGGAATATCACTGGGCAGCGGTCTAGAAAACACAGGTTAAAGTCTCTCTTTTTTGTATTGTTTTTTTTTCTGGCTAAAACAACAATAAAAGAATTACCCCTAAGTATTAAATAAAAACCATATCATATTTCATCAGCAGAGTTTAGAAAATGGAAATCGTATCTTCCCCAAACTCTCTACACACTCATATATATGCGTCTATTATGAGAACCTACCGACGCAAGTTCGAAGTCTGTGATTCTTTTTCTAAGTCTCCTCTATCAAAAACAAAAATCAATGTGGAAACATAAGCCACAAGAACCCAAAGGGTTTCCTCATCTAGGTAAGAGGTCAGTGTTTTAATCTGGGATTATTTAAGAGAGTAATAAATTAAAATAGGATGTTCTGCCATATAAGCATTGTTGAGCTACGGCGCTCCTACCCAACACACGGACAGACACAGAGTGTGTTTCATCTTTTCAATTATTTAGCCCTCCGCTCAGAGAGAATAACTAGGTCTTGGCAATGCATCCGCCATCCCTTGGGCATTACTCTGGGTCTTCAGTTCCCTTTAACGATCAGTGGTTCTTCATGTCAGGGCGGCCTGCTGCGGCTCTTACCTTATTTTTGCTGCTCTCACACGACTGTAGGCTGGCCAGGATCTGACTCTCGATGGCTTGGACCCACGCGTCCCTCTCTTCATACGTGGTGGCTTCAAAGTGCCATGTCTGGCCAGTGAGAGACACGATGATAAACTCAAAGTTTTCTTCTTGTTCTGAAACGCAGAGTGATGGGGATGAGGAGATGAGCTTTAATGAAACAGCGGCCCCTCTCCCAGACCTCTGCCATAAAAGTGCCTTTGGGTTCCATCGCGTCTGCCTGGGGCTCGTGGCACATGCAGGACCGGACAGCTGCAGGAGGGCATACTCAAATCCATACACTCTGCACGCTCAAGAGGTGGCCCCTGGATTTCCGCGAATGCTCAGGGGAACAGGGGCGGGAAAACCAGCCTGGGGTGCCAGGGCTTGGCGTCCGGCACAGGGGAAGCATCTTAGGGAAATAACTTACTGTTGACCATCGGTATCTGGGGAAGGAAATGAAATCAGTCACGCTAATCATGGGGTGTAGTTTTAATTTCTTCACAAGGGCTTGGGTAGATGCACAGACACACCATGGTAAAGACGAAAGTCTGAAGGTGTCTTTTTATGGCAGAGGACCAGTTAGAGTGGGAAAGTGCGCTAATTTCCATCATATCCATGCTGGAAGAAAGCATGGGACCCCAGGTGACCTGGAGGACACTGTATGGGCAACGCCTATAATGGGAAGAGCTGTATTAGCATTCACATAGCTACGTCTGAGACTTTGGACACATTCCGCAACCTCGCTGAGGCTCCTTTTCCTTACCCATGCAATGGGACTGCAGCTTAAATGACATGTCCTCAAAGATGTCACCTTGGAGACTAAGGTGCGCCTGACCCAACCCATGGTATTTTCAATCACCTCACATGCATGTGAAAACTGGACGATGAATAAGGAAGACCAAAGAAGAACTGACGCCTTTGAATTATGGTGTTGGCGAAGAACACTGCAGAGACCATGGACTGCCAGAAGAATGAACAGATCTGTCTTGGAAGAAGTACGACCACAGTGCTCCTTAGAAGCAAGGATGGCAAGACTGTGTCTCACGTACTTGGGACATGTTATCAGGAGGGACCAGTCCCTGGAGAAAGACATCATGCTTGGTCAAGTAGAGGGTCAGCAAAAAAGAGGAAGACCTTCAATGAGATGGACTGACACGGTGGCTGCAACAATGGGCTCAAGCATAACGATTGTGAGGATGGTGCAGGACTGGGCAGTGTTGTGCTCTGTTATGCACAGGGTTGCTGTGGGTCAGAACTGACTCGACAGTACCTAACAACAGCGGAGGCCAGCACAGGGCCTGGTCCACAGGGCTCCACAATGCTGCTCAACCCACCAACCGCCAGCCGCTGTGGAGCTGACTCTGACTCATGGAGACATGTGTGTCAGAGTAGAACTGTACTCACAGGGTTTTCAATGGCTGATTTTTCAGAAGTAGGTCACCAGGACTTTCTTCCAAGGCGCCTCTGGGTGGACTCGAACCACCAACGTTTTGGTTAGCAGCAGAGTGCATTGACCGTTTGCACCACCCAGAGACTCCTCACTAAGGAGCAGCCACTGATGATCACAGAAATAGGGCCATACCACCTTTGGATGAAATCTCCACATATTCAGATAACAATGGTACTGTATTCTATCTAAAGTAAGCATCTCCGTTCCTTAAGAATTTAGACTCCTGATGAGCTGGGCCTAAATCTGTGGAACTTGTCTTGAACAGCACCCTAGTCAGTGGGCACATCCACCTACAAAACGTTTGGCAAAGGATTTCTCCTGTTAAGAGTGCCCAGCTTCAGGAAGCGTAGGTGACATTTCTCTGTCACAAGGGTTCATGGCTTCCGCCAGCTTTGCCACAGCCTGTGACTCCCCCTAAAGATGAGAAGTTATGACGGTGTTGAGGCTCATTCTGGGGCTGTGGCTGACGCCAAAGGGACAGGATGGAGGTCAGCCCTGTGCCCTGGGTGCTGGCTGGTTAGCCCTACACTCCCCACACAGGCTCTGCACTGAAGCCAGCCCCCGCAACAAGGTCACAGACGGGGGCCGCGCTGGGCTCTTCGTGAGCCTCCCTCAGGAACGCTCAGGGAAGGGGCCGAGTGAGGATGCTCCGTGAGAGAGAGAGGACAGGGCAGCTGGCTCCGAGCTGGGCTCCATGAAATAAAGGCGCCCTCATGGAGGAGAGAGCCCCTGGGTGGTGCAAACACTTAAGCACTCGGCTACTTACGGAAAGTTGGAGGTTCAAGTCTACCCGGGGTGCCTCGGGAGAAAGGCCTAGTGATCTACTTTTGAAAAATCATCATTGGAAACGCTATGGAGCACGGTTCTACTCTGAAACATGTGGGGTCGCCGTGAGCTGCAATCGACCCCACAGCAACTGGCTTGATTTTTCATGGAGGGAGGTGTCAGCTCACTTCTAGGGCGCTCAGTCAGTGTCCCTTGCTCTCCGAACGGCTATGGCTCCTGAATCTGAGCATTCTCATTCTCTCTGGTGTTGGAATTCTGGAGAGCTAGTGATCAGAGTTCAGAAAGTGAGGGATTATGAGAAAGTACACCCCAGTCTACTGGACCGTGGGTTTGGAGAACAAGCAGCCCCGTGTTTCTGCAGGAGCACAATGCTCCACCTGCCGCAGAAAACAGAGGAGGGAGACTGGGGGTGGAGGAACCAAGGGGGGCTGCAGGCCTCAGCTCCCCCAGTGATGCCCTCTGACCCTCAGGGACTTGTTGGGATTTTCATTTAAAAAAATTGGCTGTGACTTTCAAATAGGTTTCCCCAGGGCTGACCTGCAATTATGCCTTGCAATTATTGGTTGAGGCACCACATCTGTGGGTTTTAGAAAAATCCAGCTTCTTGATCTATGAGCTTTTATGTTCTCATGCTGTGAATTACAACCTGTTCAACCCTGGCTGTTGTAAGGGGGTATGTCAACACTGTCCCGGGGAGCTGACACGTGAGGCAGGAGGAACCCCATACGGCAAGGTAGGCCACAAGGAAGGCTCGGGAACACGGAGTGGGCCGACAACTGCTCATTAGGAGTTCTACAGAACGGGCTCACTATTTTTTTAATCTGTGAAATTTGAAGGCATGTATAAGAGATCCCCTGATCACAGTTTATTGGATCTTGGAGTGAGAAAAATTACAACCATTAGTTCCCCCAGTGAAGTTTCCGTACAAGCGGTCTGTCACACATCTTTCCTGCTCAGATGTCCAGCCAGAATCTAAGCTACATTCACTGGAAAGAAAGGGACAGAGGGGCTTAACTTGCTTCCATGGGGGCTGGGCTCGGTTACTGTGTTTCTCTGGGGACCCCCGCCCTGTGATGGTTAATGTTATGTGTCAACTTGACTAGGCCATGACACTCAGTATTATATAATTATCCTCCATTTTGTGATCTGATGTAATTACCTTCCATTTTGTCATCTCCTATAAGCAATATGGAGCCCTGGTGGCACAGTGCTTAAATGCTACGGCTGCTAACAGAAAGGGTGGCAGTTTGAATCCACCAGCTGCTCTTTGGAAACCCTATGGGGCAGTTCTACTCTGTCCTATAGGGTCGTTATGAGTTGAAATCGACTCAACAGCGACAGGATGTGATGATGATGATAAGTAACATAATGTAATATCTCCATGATATGATCTGATGTGATTAGCCAATCAGTCGTAAGGGGAGTTTGCTCAGGGGTGGGGCCTGCATCCAGTATATACATGGACATTCTGGCAAAGCTTGTTTGCTTGCTCCAGATCCTGCATCTGGCTTCTCATCATCTGACCTCTGGTTCTTGGGGCTTGAGCCAGCAGCCTGCCATACTGTCTACTGATCTTGGGATTCGTCAGCCTCTGCAGCCTGTGAGCCAGCAGCTGTACATACAAAATCCACTTAAGAGAACAACTTTATTTATGTGTTCACAGGAACATAAGAATTCATTTCCTGCAAATGTCCAAGTGTACCACCTACTCTGTGGCTCCTTGTTCACTTTAAAAGTCAATTCCACCACCAACTGGATGCAAGTTTCCCTTTCTACTATCCTATTATCCTAGTATTTCTTTTCTAGTAACTTCTGGTGGCACGATGGTTAAGCGCTCAGCTACTAATCAAAAGGTTGGTGGTTTAAACTTACCCAGTAGCTCTGTGGGAGAAAGACCTGGTGATCTGCTCCCATAAAGATCACAGCCTAGAAAACCTATGGAGCAGTTCCACTCTGTCATATGGGGTCACGATGAGTCAAAACCAAATTGACAGCACGTAACGACAACAACTTGCGGTTCGTGGTCTTTCTCCTCCCTCTATCCTTTCTGCTTCCTTCACTGCCTTCTAGGAGACCTGGGTCCAGCAATGCTGTCCTCACTCGATCCCAAACACAATGACACCCTCCTACAGACTTGGTGACCTCTGCTCAGGCCACTTGCCTTACACAGACACCTCCCTGGACCTCATCCCATCCTCTGAGATGACGTCTTCTCTACACCCCTTCACTGCCCACATTCCCAAAGTCACGATAGACAACTACGCATCCTCTCTTTTGTTCGCGTTGTTTGCTGTCAAGTTGATTCTGACTTACAGTGACCCCATGTGGCAGAGTAGAACTGCCCCATAGGGTTTACTAAGCTGTGATCGTTATGAAAGCAGATTGCCAGGTCTTTCTCCCGCAGAGTGGCTGTTTGGTTCAAACCACCAACCTTTTGGTTAGCAGTCCAGTGCTTAACCACGGCGCCACCTGGGAGGGCTCCTTATCCACCTCTTAACCACTCTCTTTCCTATGGTAGAGTTTCCCAAGTGTCTATCCTATTGAAGCCTCCCTTTACAAGATTACAATGACCTCCCAACAGCCAGGGCCGTGGGTTTGCTTAGTCTTCTTTCTCACCGACCTCTCTCTCTGGGGACTCTTACCCTGTTGAGGGCAGCCACCACCCCGAAACGTTTTCCCCCTTCGTCTTCTGCTGATTTGTCATCATTTGAGCTCAAGTAAGAAGACAACAATTAACTTAACCAAAGTTAATTTGAGATCGTATGAAACTACAAACCTGTAACACTAATTAAAAAGGAAAAATCTAAAGTGTGCAGAAGGGTCACGGCTATGTTTGTTTTGAAAAAAAAAATTAATTCGAGTAAGTAGGGGAGTAAGTAGGAGAGAAATGGCGTATTTGGAGTCCTGGTGGAGTAGTGGTTAAGAGCTTGGCTGTTAACCAAAAGGTTGGCAGTTTGAATCTACCAGCTGCTCCGTGGAAACCCTATGGGGCAGTTCTACTCTGTTCTATAGGGTCGCTATGGGTCGGAATTAACTCGACGGCAACAGATTTGGGTTTTTGGTTTAATGGCATATTTAAATTATTTGCTTCTTTTGTTAAGTATATTCAGATACTACCATTTTTGGCAATATAGCAGACTAGGTAACGTGGAGGGCATTCCCTACAAAACAGCTGGATCCTGTATGAAGCATATTTTTTATGGCATTGATGAAATCACAATATGGCATAATGGCTAAGTCTTCCCCAACCCCCCATCCCCCAAATAAATCAAATCCATGAGTTGGAACCAGAACTGTGTGAGATGGTGGGCTAACACCTGCGGAGGTGAGGCTGCCCTGAGGGCAGATGTCTTTAGTGGCACCACAAAAGTCATGATAAGGCATGTGTATATGTTGTGTGCCGTCAAGTCGAATTCGACTCATAGTGACCTTATAGACAGAGCAAACTGCACCAGAGGGTTTCCAAGGCTGTAATCTCTATGGAAGCAGATCACATCTTTCTCCCAAGAGGCTGGTGGGTTTGAACCGCCAACCTTCTAGTTAGCAGCCAAGTGCTTAACCACTGTGCCACCAGGCCTCCTTTATGATAAGGTAGGAGAGGTAAACCTTAGAGTCCTGTATCCAGAATCTCGGAAGGAAAGGGCTAAAATCTCCCCACATCTGCAGAGCCACCTTGGCTCCTAGATCTTCTCTGAACAAAAGCATCCCACGATGAAGATCAACTATACACGAACACAAAACCAAAGGCCACCAAACACACATGGACACAAGACAACTGATGTATATCTACAAATTTTACAGGGACAGAATTAAAAGTAACTATGTATGAGATGTTTAAAGAAATAAATGATGGAAACTCCTAAATTTTCAAACAACAGGAGACCATCAAATGCAACCAGGCAGACTGGAAAAAAGAAGGTAGACCTCTTGGAAATACAAACTATAATTGTTAAAAAACCGATCCAAACAAAAACTCCAGTGGGTGAGTTAAAGAGCTGAGGAGAGAACTGATGAGCTGGGAGACAGATCTGGAGAAACTGGGCTAGAACACAGAACAGAATGTCCAACAGGGTGGGCATTGTGAAACAGAGAAGACAAGGTATGGAGGAAAGAGTAAGAAGGCATAACATACACCTAATTGTCAGTGAGAATTATATAGAACTATAGAAAGATATGGACCTACAGATAGCACCACATTTACCAAGAAGAAACACAACAAAGAAAACTACCAAAACTGTTTATGACATTGGATAAAACCAAAGACAAAGAGAGGATCTTAAGAACAGCCAGCAAGAAAAGACAGACTGCTCTGAAAAGAATCTAAATAACATTACAGTCATCTCAAAAGCAACAACTGAAGCTGCAAAATGGAGAAATATCTTCAGAGTCCCAAGAGAAAACAGTATCAGCAAATTTATGTAACATTAAAGGGCAAGGACAAATTGTCCATAAGCTGGACCTAACACAGGGACTGCCTGTAGAAGCTAAAAAGAGACAAAGACCTTCCCCAGAGCCAACAGTGAGAGAAAGCCTTTCCCAAGAGCCAGCAGTCTGAATTCGGACTTCTAGCCTCCTTAACTGTGAGAGAATACATTTCGGTTTGTTAAAGCCACCCCCTTGTGGCATCTCTGTTACAGCAGGGCTAGGAGACTAAGGGAGCCCTGGTGGCGTGGTGGTTAAGAGCTCAGGCTGCTAACCAAAAGGTCGGCAGTTTGAATCCACCAGCTGCTCCTTGGAAACCTATGGGGCAGCTCTACTCTGTCCTATAGGGCCGCTATGCGTCGGAATCAACTCGACAGCACACAACCACAAGAGACTAAGACGCTCAGTGAGCTGAGGTGATGGATGAACCCAGCGTTCTGAGGGAAGAGCCTGAGCAGTCTTAAGGGCCAGGCTCCTTGCAGACACAACTCTGGCTGACTGCTCACTATAATGAACCACCAAGAAGGCTCAAGGCAGGAGAGAGTAAATGGCTGCGGGGTATCCTACGATGCAAGCCCAGTGGACACTGGGCTCCACTAACAGGCACGGGGTTGCCAAGTTTAGCTCAATCAATAGCCTTGAGTGACCCTAGAAAGCAAACTGTGTTTCACGTCCCAAAGAAGAACACCCGGACCCCACTCTGGGACAGCGTTCCTTTCTGGAGGGGGGTCTCACGAGATGAGCCACCATGGGAAAGTAACAAATGACAGAAATGACGCGGTGAGTGACAACATGCATCCAAACCCACAGTGCCAGCACTTCTGCGATAGGTTACTCGTGCAACACTGTGGTTATGAGTGTGTGTATTGTGCGTGTGTGTTGTGCATCGTGCATTTTTAAGTGTCTGAAGCTTGCACAGAGGTCCCCCGTCACGGTCTGAGTAGCACCTCCCAATGCAGTGAAATGCTGATGAACAGTTCTTTGGGAAATTTTGCTTTAAATGAATGGCTCTGCCTGGACTCACCTGGCCCTGGGGAGGCCAGACAGGACACCACCGCCCCTATCCTACCCCAGCCCCTGCTTTTGTGCGTAACAGGGCTCAGAAACAGCTCCCAAATAAAGGGGCCATGTTGCTGTGAACACCGGATTCTCCCAGGCGACCACGCTGATGGGGTTCCAGGGCAAGGTAGGATGATGAATGCAAACAGCTGGGGGTCATGATCAACATGGAGAAGAAGGGAGGAAGTGGGGGATGGGGCCCCGCACAATCTCAGTACAGAGTGGCCCCCCAGGGTGCTGCTCTGGGCCTTCACTGGGATTCCAGACCCTGCTGCAGACATCTTTGACCAGAAGCTGGGGGCTCTGCTTCATGAGTAAGAGATTACAACCAATGCACGGAGACTAGTCAAGATCACCTGTACCAGCATCACCAAACGGATTCCAGCTTCTGTGAGGGCATCCTGTGTTTTCCTGGAGGCGGTCTTTAGCTGGCCTGGTTCTTTCCTGGGCAGGGAAGGTAGGGTAACATGCGAACACCTACAGATATAGCAACATTATGATAAACGGAGAAAGGATTGACATGGCCAAGGATTTCATTTCACTTGGATCCACAATCAACATCTATGGAAACAGCAGTCAATAAATCAGATGACACACTGCATCGGGCCAATCTGCTGCAAAAGACCTCTTGAAGGGGTTAAAAAGCAAAGACGTCACCTTGAGGATTAAGGTGCACCTGACCCAAGCCATGATTATTTTCAATCACCTCATATGCATGCAAAAAGTTGGACAATGAATAATGAAGACGGAAGAAGAACTGATGTCTTTGAATTATAGCACTGACAAAGAATACTGAATATACCACGGACTGCTAGAAGAATGAACAAATCTGTCTTGGAAGAAGTACAGCCAGAATGCTCCTCAGAAGAGAGGATGGTGAGATTTCATCTCACGTAGTTTGGACATGCTGTCGGAAGGGACCAGTCCCTGGAGAAGGACATCATGCTTGGTAAAGTGGAGGGTCAGTGAAAAAGAGGAAGACCCTTAAGGAGATGGATGGACACAGTGGCTGCAACAATGGGCTCAAACACAGCAACAATTAGGAGGATGACGCGGGACCAGGCAGTGTTTCCTTCTGCTGTACGCAGGGTTGCTATGAGTCGGGACCAACTGAAGGGCACCTAACAATGACAGATAGAGCTGGAATTTCCCAACTGAATGATATCACCATATGACTTTTCTTTGCCTCCCAAGATTAAAAGAAAAAAAAAAAAAAAGAATAAAATTATGCGGCAGTTACATATTTAATCGTATCACGAATAGCATCCATGAAGGAATAACTTCTTTGTAATGAATAAACTGCATGAAATAATAATGAAAACAATACTACTGGGTTCTAGTTCCGGGCCAGGAAGTTACAGCCATTATCCCATTTATTTTTTTATCTTAAAATGGTCAGCTGTGGTTGATATTAACACATAACTGGTAGTTTTATGTCAATAATTGTGATAATAAAATTAATAGCACCTAACGTTAAGGATGGAGCCCTGGTGGCACAGTAGTTAAGAACTTGGCTGCTAACCGAAAGGTCGGCAGTTCAGATCCACCAGCCGCTCCTCGGAAACCCTATAGGGCAGTTCTACTCTGTCCTCTGGGGCCACTATGAGTCAGAATCGAACTGATGGCAACAGGTTTGGGTTTTTTGTTTGTTTACCATGGAGGGAGACTATTCAACAACCTAAGAAAATTCTAACACGATAATGTTAAGTTTTAAAAATAAAAACACAAAACCTTATATACTATGATGACAATTTTGGAAAAATGGAAAACTACAAAAAAAAAAAAAAATCATATGCACAAAGCAAAGAGACTTGAAGAAAATTTGCCAAACCATTATCAACCGTTACCTATTGAAGCTATGATTCTGGATGTTAACCCATTGAAGCTATGATTCTGGATGCTATTCTTTACGTTTTTATATTTTTCTTACTTTCCAAATTGTCTGTAACGATCATGTGACCCCTTCATAATAAAAACAGCATTTTAAAAATAAGCGTCTAATGAAAAGACCAATTAAGAAGATCTTGTAAATACTTAAAAAAAAAAAAGTAGTTTCCCAGAAAGTCCTAACCAACCTGTCACCAGCATCTCATTTCTTTGCAAGGGGGGCTAGGCTACCCCGTGGGGTCACGTCTGAGCATGCTGGGGCCTTTATTGGGGGGGGAGTTTTTTCCCAGGCGTTCCCCTTGGTTCTTTTGGGTTGGCCCCTTGGTTTTGGGGTTCCCCGCTGGGATCTTTCCGCCTCTATCCTCCTGGCGGTCTGCCTCCTGGTCAGTGAGTGGCCAGTGGGGACAGGAGGGCGGCCCCGTCTACACTGGGCCAATCAGAGCACACGGTGCTCTGGTCTTCTCCAGAAGGGTCACCATCCATGTGAAGGGGCCTTCTCCAGGTTCTAACTGAGTTGGGGCCACAGAGCCCCTTTCCTTCCTCTCTGGGACGTGCTGGGATACTGCCCACCGCTGCAGGTGGCAGGAAATCTCTGGGAATGAAGCCCCGTCTACGGAAGAGGTGAGAACGTTGCTGAGCAGAAGAGGGAAGAAGGACAAGTGTGCTCTGAGCGTGGTTCCTTCTCGGCCCTGCAGCCAACAAATGGCTCGTCCTACAGCTGGTGACGCAAGCCAATTTCTCCTCCACCTTTTTTTTTTTTTTTTTTTGCTTAAATCCCTTTGAATTAGTGTACTTGGCTGAATAGTGCCTCCACCCACCCCCTCAAATGCACATCCACACAAAACATAAGAAGGTGACTATCTGGAAACCAGGCCCCTGCAGATGTAATCACAGGTGAGGGCTCTGGAGTGGGATGGGCCCTGATCCATGAGTGGTGGTGTCCAGAGAGGAGACACAGAGACTCTTAGAGAAGATGGCCACTGGAGGGGGAGGCAGACATGAGTGATGCAGCCACACGCCAAGGAATGCCTGGAGCCACCTGAAGTTACGAGGGAGGATTCCCCTTGAGTTTTCGGAGAGAACATGGCCCTCCTGACGCCCTGATTTTGGACTTCCAGCCTCTGGAACCGAGAGGATAAATTTCTGCTGTTTTAAACGACCCAGTTTTCAGTATGCTGTATGGCCACCCTAGGAAAGTGGTGGATCCTTCAATGACTAAGTGCTTGGAAGTAGATTGCCGGGGCTTTCTTCTGAGGTGCCTCTGGGTGGACTCGACCCTCCGACATTTCGGTTAGTAGCTGAACGTGTTAACCAGTGGCACCATCCAAACCAACCAAACCAAACCCGCTGCCATAGGGTCGATCTGGACTCCCAGCGACCCTGCAGGACAGAGGAGAACTGCCCCTTAGGGTTTTCTTTATGGAAGCGGACTGCCACATCAGCGGGTGGCTTTGAACCACTGAGCTTTTGGTTAGCAGCTGAGCGCTTTAACCACTGTGCTACCAGGGCTTCTGGGACTGCAAACACTCGCTGAGCCCTTATAAATTCAGAGGCGAGGCAGAGTCTACTCGGCAGCTGGTCTGAACATGAATTCAGAGGTCATGTAAGTTCTTCATCGGTCAGATGTGGGACCTCAGGTCTAGAGAGAGGAGTGGCTTTGCCCGGGGCTCCCCTGCAATCCAGGGGCCTACAAAGCCTGGACGAGTGGATTTCTGTCACTTCCACATCCAGTCCTGAATACAACACTGGAGAAAAGATCTGTTTTGTGTGTGTGTGCAGGGCACTGCCCAGGCCTCCTTACTGCATCAATGCCTCGTCAAGTTCTAGACTCAGTCTTCGCTTATACTTACATACAGTCAAAGTGACTATTTTTACTCATTCAGCAAATAGTTTCTAGACTCTTGGAGTCAAATACTTTTTCTTTTTCTGTATGGACAGAAAAATGAACACTTTTCCTCCTACCATTCGAAGAGGAATTTTAACCAGATGACATAACCTTCTCCAGATCACCAGGAGCCGGAAGGATTCCGTCACATTATGAAGTGACACTGTGATGATATGTTAGTGGTCAGCAGTGAGATAAACTGTCATGTGAGGCTGAGCCATCAGAAGGCCAGGGCTGGGTACTGTCCCTCACGATCACCCTTGTTTAAAACGTGAAGAACAAGGGTTTGAACAGGACCAACATAGAGTTAGTTGCTATGTTTCATTCCAAATGGCTTCATTTCACTAATACAAACATACTATTCATGCTCATTGTAGTGGCTTAAAAGATCTGGTGGTGCAGTGGTTAAGTGCAGTTAAGGTCAGCCGTTCACACCCACCAGCTGCTCTGTGTGAGAAAGATGTGGCAGTCTGCTTCCATAAAGATTACAGCCTTGGACTCTATGGGGCAGTTCTATTCTGTCCTATGGGGTCGCTAGTAAGTTGGAATCAACTCCACGGCAATGGGTTTTGGGTCGTGTTGTTTTTGCAATTGCTTAAAAAATAATGGGCAATATTAAAGATAAAAATGTCTCTGCTGCTTCTGGGACAGTCTGGATGTTTTGCCTTTGGTTTTTGGATAGTGGCTTTGCATACTGGCTTAATATTTAATGCATTCTGCAAAAGCAGAATTGCGATCATAGACATTCCTGGCAGTATCTATCTTAAAAGTATGCTCCTGAGTTTTAGACACCCACACGAAGAGCAAGATTCAACTGCTCGCCCCCCACCCCTCCCCCAGTCAGAAATCCAAACACCACCACACCCCAAAGGCTGAGACCAGAAAACCAATCCCTGTGTCGTTTAACAGGGACGATTACAGGGCTTCACTGTTTAATGAAGTTGCGATTGGGCTCACAGGGATTTAAGCAGTTGTCCGTGTTTAACGGTTATTCGCAGAAAGGTCCACTATAATAGTATTTTAGCACCATGAACCTGTCGAAATCAACCTGCCCAATTATTCCAAACTACATTAATAACACCGGATATTGCACTAATTTTGTCCAGTTTCTATGCAGACGAGGCCCCGTGGGGCTAATTTTGCTTCCTCAGGGGCAAGCAACTCAGCCATCAAACTGACTTCACAAGGAATCCCTCCTCGTTACACAAGTCCAGGCTGTCAAACTTTTTTTTTTTTTAAAGGTTAATGGGCCAATCAGTCATCAATTATTTTCGTGGACTCCCAGCAGACAAAGGGTTAACGGGCTCAGAGCAGCCGCAGCAATTTTGCACTGTTTTCAAGGGGAGACATCCACCAGGGGCGCAGCCTGGGGGAGGGGGCTGGAGAAGAGACAGACACACGGCATTGTCCAACTCAGGGAAGGGAGCCACTGCATGCTGTGTTTCTGCAAAGACCGGGAGGATCCAGGCCCTCGTGCCAAACAGACACGCAAAATGGCTCAAAACTGTCTGTAAGGTGCAAGAATAGTGAGCCCAACGACCCCGAGTGGATCTGCTTCTCTTCTGAATTTGGAAGAGCTCAGCGAGTACTTGCCGTCCCTGGGTGTTGCAAACAGTTAAGGCGTTCAGCTGTTCACCAAAAGGCTGGAGGTTTGAGCTCACACAGAGGTACCTCGGAAGAAAGGCCTGGCGATCTACGTCTGAAAAATCAGCCAGTGAAAACGCTACGGAAGAGAGTTCTACTCTGACACACACAGGGTTGCTGTGAGTCAGGGCTGACTCAACGGCAACTGGTTTGAACAAGTATTCAGAGGTCACTGAAGTGCTTCATTGGTTAGACGCGGAACCTGAGGAGAGAGGGGGTGGTTGGCCCAGGGTCCCCCCGTGATCTAGGCGCCTATGAAGCCTGAAGTATGGGCTCCTGACACCCAGACTGGTGTTTCGTACTGAAAGCTACGTGTCCTTGCCAACACATTAACAACAAACACATGGTGGGAATGTGCTCTTTAAAACGTGCAGAAAGGACAACATTCAGCGTGGAAGATGGTCATGTCTGCCGCAGGGGGGCCGCTATGAGTCCAGGACCCGCAAGGCCCAAAGGCTCACAGACGGTCAGCATTTAAAACTGATCTGACAATCAAATAACTGAAGTCCAGAGGGAAAATAACTGTCCTCTCCACTCTGACTTCTGTTGTAATAAAATCAGGACTTCTGTTGTAGGATCTGCCACCGTAACCTGATAAATACGTGAATGCCATCTTAGAACCTCTGGCCAACACTCTTCTCTTCTTCATTAACGAGTGAGTTTTGGCAATGGGTTTTGTCCAGTTTCTGCTTGGGTTCCCCTACTCTCCTCTGTTCATGCCCCTTAGGTCTGGGGCTCCCAGTTTTGCGGTCCTCTCATCCGGAATGCTCTTCCTGCTCTGCCACCTGGTAACTGTGTCCACCAGCAGACCATTTAACGTCTGTGATCTAGGCTTTCTTATCTGTAAGAGAGGTGCTGGGCTGAACCCTGGGGGACAAAGTCCCTCTGTGTCCCTTTCTTCTTCCAGGAAAGACCTTTGAGACTGATCTTGAAGAGCCTGGTGCAGCTGGGAGCCCTTCTGCACGCATTGTTCCTCCAGGCAGCCACTTCCGATCCATCCACAGCGGAAAGGGAGATGAGATGCGCTGGTCTGCCTTCTCTCGGGTCTCTCTGGCTAAGCCACATGCCGCCCCAGTCTCTTCTGCAACTTCTTGTGAGTCATACATTTTGTAAAGCACTTCACTATTTCTGCTTTAAAAGCACATATTAAATAGGCATGTGGTTTAGATATTTTACTCAATTATGATGAAAACCACACACGTTTAGGGTTTCAGCCAAAACCCACTATAATGCAAAGCCAGTTTCTTATTTACTTTCAATTTTCTCCCTCTTTTTGTAGAAAAACATGGATGTGAAGGAAAGCCTGCAGAATATGGTTCATGACTGAGCAGAAGCAAGACGTCTGACAAATCTATCTATATACGTAACACAGTTATATATCTATATAATATACATAGATACAATTATATATACTGTATATGATACATACAGTATATCTATGTCTATATTCAGGCTGTCCCTGGATTAGGAACGAGTTCCCTTACTAAGTCTGTCTTTAAGTCAAGAACAGTTAGGTACAGTTTGTATCTAATGTCAATTAGTCAAAATGTCTTAGTATACAGCATATAGTGTATCTTTCTATGCATGAAAAACATTAAAAAAAAACACTTCCAGCTATACTAAAACACCTTTAACACAATAATACAGTAATAATAATAATGTTTTGGTGCACACTGCAGCCCCAGTTTGTTATTACAAACCATTACATGCACCTCGAATTTTTAACGTAACACGCTTTAACGTAAGTCGAACATTGGTAACCCAGGGACTGCCTGGAGGTACACAGATGTATACAGTGTATCTATATATAGAAACCACACGTCTATGGATATATATATATCAATATACACACACACTCCCCCATTTCGAAAAGTTATTCATTCCAGGCAAAAAGTGAAGGTCATTATTTTTTGCATTATAAACACATGCAGTTCATGGTTCTCTGGAAAGAATCTTTGGAAACTCTGAGTTGGGTAAATATCTTTTACTTAGCCAAGAAAGTCCCAGAGAGGTTGTGCTGTGGCTGAATTGAGGGGAGGAGCACAATTAATTTTGTGAACGAGCCAATTCCCACAGGGAGACGAACAAGCTCAGAATGTTTATCGCTATTACCAAAGGGAGAGCCTCACGACCCACGAAGGGGGTTTTTAGTTTCCAAACACACTTTAAAGGCTGGGATAGCATCCCAAGTGCCAGGTAGAAAGCAATTCCATCCTATTGGCTCTGGTTTCTGGAACAGTAGGGTATTCCACGTTTCTTAATTTAAGGGCAAGTGTCCAGAACAAACCTCCTGAGAAAACAAACAACTGGATTCAAAACGGACAGCATTTCAGGATGCAGAGACGAACGCCTTCACGTCCTTCCTCACACTTGCTCATGGTCCCCAGGCACCCCGTGAAAGCTCAAGGACCAGCTTTTGGTTTAGAAAGAGAAAGACAAACTATGGGCATCTGCTGTAACTCTGCTAGCTACCACACAGTCCTTGGTGTGCTTACCCTGTGTTGCTCATTCTAAGTTACATCCACAGTTTTTCCCATGTCCCTTCGCTCTCCCAACTATGCAATATTAGAGAGCCGCCATGCCGACCTGGCCCTGGCTGTGGCTTCTGCTCCAAGTCCAACGACTTTGATCTCCAAGCCCATCAGGACTCTAACTCTGCCCTTCACTGCCCACAGGTGTCTCCTCTCCCAGGCGCGCAGGGAGCTTGGACGACTGTCAATATTGTCGTTCTTTTAAAAAGACAAGGGAGAGTAAAACGCACCATCTGGCTTCTCTCCCCGAAGAGTCAATTTTGGGAATATTTCTCATGAAAGAGTTTCTCAAATCTGAATTGACTGGCATTAGTTCCTCATCTGTGCAGTTCATCATTCAGAGTGGCTTGCTTTGCTTGACTCTGTCCTATACTGATAACACTGCTGCTGTTGTTAGCTGCTGCCAGGTCAATGCTGACTCATGGTGACCTCATGCACCACAGAATGAAACACTGCCCCATCCTGCATCATCCTCAAAATTGTGGCATGTGCCAGTCCACTGTTGTGAACACTGTGCCAACCCATCTCTCAGAGGGTCCCCCTCACTGGCCCTCTACTTCACTAAACCTGATGTCCTCCTCCAGCAACTGATCCCTCCTGATGACCTGTGCAAAGCAAGAGAGTTGGGCAATCTATTGTAATCCATAACATTCTTACTGGCTAATTTTCAGAAGTAGATCTTTCTTCCTAGTCTGTCTTAGTCTGGAATCTCCACTGAAACTTGTCCACCATGGGTGACCCTGCCAGTATTTGAAGTACTGGTGGCACAGCTTCCAGCATCATGGCAACACAAGAGCCGCCACAGCACGACATACTGACAGGTGGACAGGTACATTCAACAGGTTTAAAAATGGTTACATGGGTACTCCCTGCAGAGTGTGTTCTTGCAGTTTCTGTTACATATTTCTATTAAACAGGTCACGATAACAATTTAATGGCAAGCACCAGGATCGCTATCACCTGGTGCCCAGAACGGTGGGCTACCAATGTTTCTCCAAGTTTCTTCTTCACTTGCCCTCCAAGGTAGGCTTTATTAAGCTCATTTTAGAGAAAGAAAACCGAACTGGGGAAGTAGAGTCGGCAATGTGTCCAGATTTACACCGCTGGTGAGGGGCTGAGCTGGGACTGCATCCAGGTGCACCTGATTCCAAAATCTGTGGTCACAGCCAAATTCCTACAATGGCGGTTGTCATGGTTTGAATTATGTCCCCCCAAAAATGTGTGTATCAGTTTGGCTAGGCCATGACTCCTGGTATTGTGTGGTTTTCCTGTATGTTGTAAATCCTGCCTCTATGATGTTAATGAGGGAGGATGGGTGGCAGTTGTGTGAGTAAGGCAGGACTCAGTCTACAAGATTGGATTGTATCCTGAGGCAATGTCTTGAGATATATAAGACAGAAGTGAGCAGTGAGACAGGGGGACCTCATACCATCAAGGAAGCAGTGCCGGGAGCAAAGCGTGTCCTTTGGACTGGGGTCCCTGCGCCAAGAAGCTCCTAGTCCGGGCAAACATTGATGAGAAGGCCGACAGAGAGAGAAAAAGGTTTCCCCTGGAGCTAATGCCCTGAATTTGGACTTTTAGCCTACTTTGACTGTGAGGAAATAAATTTCTCTTCGTTAAAATCATCCACTTGTGGTATTTCTGTTACGGCAGCACTGGACGACAAAGACAGCGGTTTTACTGTGGATGGCAGTCAGCGTAATTAAGGGGAGGTTTAAACGTCTGGGAGGAAAAAAAAGAGTAGGTTTGTTTCTGCACCCCCTCCTGATACCTGCAGGGGTGACATTTCTTGCCTAATCTTTGCTCTCACTGTGTAAATGACGCTCAGGCAGCTGCATGTTCTCGGAATGACAAAAATCAGACAGGACTGTTGGGTGCTGCCTTAGCCATCTAGTGCTGCTGTAACAGAAATACCACAAGGGGATGTCTTTAACAAACAGAAGTTTATTCTCTCACGGTCTAGGAGGCTAGAAGTCTGAATTCAGGGCAGCTCCAGGTGAAGGCTTTCTCTGTTGGCTCTGGGGAAGGTCCTTTTCATCAATGTTCTCCTGGTTTAGGAGCTTCTCAGTGCAGGGACCCCGGGTCCAAAGGACATGCTCTTCTCCTGGCGCTACTTTCTTGGTGGTATGAGGTCCCCCTGTCTCTTCTTTGTTTTATATCTCAAAAGAGATTGGCTTAAGTCACAATTCAACCCTGTAGATTGAGTCCTGCCTCATTAACATAACTGCCACTAATCCCATCTCATTAACATCATGGAGGTAGGATTTACAACATGTAGGAAAATCACATCAGATGACCAAACAGTGGACAATCACACAATACTGGGAATCATGGCCTAGCCAAGTTGACACACATTTCGGGGGACACAATTCAATTTGTAACAGGTGCTCCTGGCCTGGGGTGAGGTCCAGCAGTGGTCACATGTCTGAGAACATGCAAGGACTCCCCCGCACACCTGTGCCATAGGCCCCACTACCCTAGTTTGAGGGCAGTGGTGGTTCAGGAGTAGAACTCTCGCCTTTCATGTGGGAGACGCAGGTTCGATTCCCAGCCAACGCACCTCACCTACAGCCACCACCCATCTGTCAGTGGAGCTTTGCATGTTGCCATGATGTTGAACAGGTTTCAGTGGAGCTTCAGACTAAGATGGACTAGGAAGAAAGGTCTGGAGACTTACTTCTGAAAATCAACCAAGGAAAACCCTACGGATCGCAACTGATCATGGGGACAGTACAGGACTGGGCAGAGTTTCATCCCATTGTGCAAAGGGCTGCCATGAGTCGGGGCTGACTTCATGGCAGCTAACAACAACCACCTAGTTTAGAAACGGGGAAACTGAGGCACAGAGCAGGTATGTCAGTGGCCCAAGGTCACAGCCAGGAAGTAAGGCACTGAAGTTCAACCAAGACCACCTAACTGGAGAGCCTGGGCTCAGAACGATGACCCGCACCATCTGGCACACACACGAGGTTTGCAAAGTTCATCCGGGATCAGAAAGTTTGGCTGGAAGTAGTTGAAGTAAAGGAGATTAATCAGAGCCCTGCTGGAGTCTGAAACAGTCACTGTGTGGCCCCAGCTTCTGGAGAGCAGCTCAGGGGTGGTGTCCTGCAGGGCACGGCAGGCAGGTGGGGCCTCTAGGAGATGAAGGAGCGTTGGGTGAGGGCTCGACCTCAGATGCTGCCGTGATTCCTGTCGGAAAAGACAAGACTACCCACAGCGAAGGTGGAGCTGCGTCTCCCCTCCACTGCACCGATGGGTTCACTTAGCTTCCCGCCCGGCTCCAGCGAAGCACTGGTCCTGCTCCGCTGCAGCTGAACCACGCCACACTCTCTCCTCAACGCGTCCTGCACACATCCGGGCTGCAGGCTCTGCCCAACCTGGAATGCCGGCCCATCCCCACGTGCTAACACACTTTCCTGGGGCTCGTGATGGTCCTCCTCCGAGCCTCAGTCTCTTCTATAAAATGTGGGCACCATGACCTCCCTCAAGGGGACTCCAGGACAGGATGGCACCGCTCAGTAAACGCTCAGCACTGCTGTCCCCAGGTTCTGCTTGAGGAAGCCTTTCCTGAACCCTACAGCAAGAGAGGGTCCGCTCTCCACTATCCCTGCCGAGCACCCAGGCCTTGCAGGGGACGTCCCTAACTCCTCCCACATGGCACCCATTTGCAGGCGGGTCCCCGGACTGATGGCGAGCTCCCCGGGGACGCATGGCGAGCAGGTGTCTTGTCTCCACGCTCCAGGGCGCAGCCTGGGGCCGGTGCAGCGCTGCAGGACCAGACGTCTGCTGCAGGAAGATGCTGCCACAGCCACCTGAGATGCACCTAACTGCACCAAGGCTCAGGACAGTGGCTCCAAAAGCTAGTGGTGGACACAGAAGTCAGTGATTCAGAGGCCCACTCCCACTGGCTGGTGGGAAGCAGCAGTGGCCCGCTCCCATTGGCTGGTGGGAAGCAGCAGTGAGCCTCTCAGCTACTCAGCGGAGGAGGATGCAGGTCTCCAGGTGCACTGCTGTCGGCTAGGGCTCTGGGCTGACCAGGGGCTCTCCAAAAACAGCTACGCTGCATCTCCACAGCTGTGTCTCCTTGGACCCCCAGTGTCCAAGCGGCCACTGACTCCATCGCCTTCGCCTGCTGTGGTGCAGGGGTGCCCACGTGTGGGGGAGCTTCCCAGACCTGCTCCCAGGCCAGCTGTCAA
>NW_004444101.1:285798-287126 GCF_000243295.1 Trichechus manatus latirostris | reverse complement strand
AAAAAAAAAAAAAAGAGAGAGAAAAGGCAATTTATAATTGTGTTGTTCAAATGAAGTGGGGGGAATTCAATCTGCTATTATACAAAAGCGATGATGGCTGTCTTTGGCGAAAAAACGCAACGCAAGTCAATTTGTGAACTTTGGCACTGGCCGACCTTTAGAAGCACAACAATATACAGAATTTACAAGCGGTAGCAGCCCATGCAAATGGCCCAGCCCGCCTGCCTCTGGAATGGGGCTGCATGGGGCATTATGGAGAACGTTTCCACAAAACAAATTAAGACTGTTACTTAAATGTCACAGCACACTATTGTATTTGGCTACAGATCATTACACCTGATACTAACACTTTTAAAAACTGTAATAACTGGGGAAATATTACATCGAGTGCCCACATGTATAAAGGGAAAGGAAAAAACAAAGAGGAGAAAATAGGTTTCTGAAGTAATTTAAACATCACGACTCTACGAGTTAAGAGAAAGGTCAAATTTTAAGTGAGCTGAAAGGAACATGAATGGGAAAATAAAACACAAACAAAAGATGGAAAGACCACAGAACGACTGCAAACACACTTGGGGGGCATGCGGCGGGGGGCGGCGCGTTGCCATCTCTGCACTGGAAAGGGCGGAAGGAGGGTCGGAAGGAAGGGCGGGCGGGCAGGGCGGCGGTGGGAGGGCGGGAAGGCGTAGTGTTACCTTCGGTGTTGGTGCTGCTGCTGCTGTATATATTTCGCAGGCTACCAACACGGTTTAGCTTCCAAGCTTTGCGTTTGGCTGCATCCCGAGAGCAGAAACGGGGAGGGGGAGAAAAGAGAAAACAAAAAGGAAAAGAAAACCAATGAAAAGGGGAGAAAAGAAAGGTCAAAGTAGCACGTGACGTCCCCTGAGCCGGAGGGCAGTTACCTCGAAGCAGGTGGGCCAGGATCCCGGGGTGGGGCGGCCCCTCTGTGCTCCCCTGTGGTTACCACGGGGAAGCTCAGGAGGAGCCGAGAGGCCCAGCGTCGTTGAAATCCAAAAAACCAAACCAGTTGCCACTGAGTTGACTCGGACTCGTGGCGACCCCATGTGTGTCAGAGTAGAGCTGTGCTCCATAGGGTTCTCCATGGCTGATTTTTCGGAAGTAGACTGCCAGGCCTTTCTTCCAAGGTGCCTCTGGGTGGACTCGAACCTCCAATGTTTCAGTTAGTAGCCACGCGCGTTAACCGTTCACACCACCTGCCAGCATTGTTAGGTTTGCACAAAATCAAACAGACGTCCAGGCAAGGAAGTCCACGCACCCTTGCCCTACTGAGTTTTACGCACAAACGCTGCAATAACTGGTCTCTTTCT
>NW_004444101.1:283175-284978 GCF_000243295.1 Trichechus manatus latirostris | reverse complement strand
CACTGGACCATCTGCCCCCCTCACATTCCACAGCAAGGATGAGTAGTCAAACCTTCCGTTAGATTCCATCTGGATAACGTCTGTTCACTGTAGGTAAGAAGTGTGCACCTGGCGAAGGCAGGTGTTTACACTTCCACAAGTGTGCCTGTACCCCAGAGCAGAAGCCAGGCTGACCCCTGGTTCACAGCCCAGCCCAGGTGCACACGGCGGGCAAAGGTGCACGTGGCAGACACAGGTGCACACGGCGGGCAAAGGTGCACGTGGCGGACACAGGTGCACGCGGCGGGCAAAGGTGCACGTGGCAGACACAGGTGCACGTGGCAGACACCGGCAAATGGTCTCCTCTCTAACCTCAATGCACTCCTGACTCATGAAGTGTCAGCTGCTCGTCCCTGCTGCGGCCTTAGGGCGAGACTCATCTCAAATACTCAAATAGACTTTGGGGTCCAGAAACCGGCTTGCAACCTCTCAGTGCATCTGACCCAGGTGATGTCCGGGCCTCCAGTGCTGAGTCCTGCTACTGAATCGAATCTCAAGTGCTTCTGTGCGTCCCGCATTTCTTTGCAGTGAGAATACAGAATACTTGTGAGAAATAGGAAGGTCTAAGGGAGCATATACAGTTCTGAAGTACAGCCCTGTATACGCGGGATGCAGATTTTACATTAATAACAAGAGTAAAAGTTAAGTTACAGCTGAATGCCTAAGAATTGTTTTGTAGGTTGGAAACCAATAAATGATCTAAGGAGAAATGGAATCGCTAACCTAGCAAGCATCTAAAAAGTTGGTGACCGAAGCCCCTTTTCTACAGTCTATGGGTCCATGGGCAGAGAAGTAACTCTTATCTCTAAATCCTCAGGGTACCTCAACCATCTATGAGGTTCCCCCCTAAGCATCAGCCCCAGAAAACACCACGCCTGGGCAAGGAAACTTCAGGTAGCCACCAGTGCGAATGCCGTGCACAGATGAAGGGAACCAGACAATGGCAGTTTCCAAGGGGTTAGGAACATCTGGTGAGTACGTACTGCGTCCCCAGGTAGAACGGACGCTGTCGGGGAATGACCAGTTACCAGCTGCCATTGAGCCGGCTCCCGCTCATGGTGACCCCATGTGTGTCAGAGCAGAACTGGGCTCCGCAGGGTTTTCAGCGGCTGATTTTTCAGAAGTAGATCACCAGGCCTTTCTTCCCACTTGCCTCGGGGTGCACTTGAACCTCCAACCTTTCGGTTAGCAGCTGAGCACGTTCACCATTTCCACCACCCAGGGACTCCTTGTGGAATTAAGCATGTGCCTAACGATTCCTAGACGCCGAAGTTGTAGCTTCTTGACCCATATTTCACAAGTTCCAGAAACTGGCAGCCACAAAGTGGTTGCATTCCTCAGCGCAAACTTGCCTCTTTCTGTATCATTTACATATAAATAGGCAGAGTCCAGGCTGGGCAGCCCTCTGGAAGGGAGGACGCTCCAGTACAGAAAACCTCTCTTCTGTGGCTTGACGCCTTTGCATTTTTCACACCCCAGCCTCCCATTACCGTGTGGATGTATAAGCAGGAAGTGAACTTGCAGCCTGGTTTTCTATTAACCTATTGATGAAATAATCAATTCTAATGTGTAAAACATCAGGCCTTTTTCTTTCTCCTTAACAAATGGACTTCTCCTGGCTGATAACCAAGGTCCTGATACGTGCATCTGTCTCCTGGGGGATTGATTTCTCTGAGTCTGCTTGTTTAGAAGCATCTCAATAAGAAAATACAATCATATTATTATCAACAGAGATGCAGGTGAGGTCCAGTGCTGCTGCATGGA
>NW_004444101.1:280219-281825 GCF_000243295.1 Trichechus manatus latirostris | reverse complement strand
AACCTATCAGATACTCCGTGGGAGAAAAGACCTGGAGATCTGCTCCCATGAAGATTACAACCTTGGAAACCCTATGGGGCAGGTCTACTCTATGAGTCGGAACTGACTCAAGGGCACACAATAACAACAACGACAATCCTTATCGGGGCGGATCACCAGGTCTTTCTCCCCAGCACTTAATCATGCCCCACAAGGGCTCCTTAATATAACCAGAGTATCACTAAATTTCCCTTTTTTTAAATATAGAAGAACGAAAAAAAATCATGGAAAAGTTACAAAGGGCCCTGCTGCCTATGAATACTCGAGGTCTCATTAGTCGACTGAGTCCGTAAGGCAACCTTTAAACTTCAGAGAGGAAAAGATGTGATTGTGGTAGCTTCCAGCGCCAAGACGCTCATGATCACAATTGTACTCGCTAGCATGCTCACGTGGGAAGTCTAGTTAACACAGATCCTTCCTGTAAGTATCCCTGACGAAGTTCATCTTCAGTGACCTGTTCACTTTCCACGGTGGTGGGTTCCAGGTTGGCTGCTGAGGTGCTTACCACCCAGCTCGCCAGGTCTGAACCGGACACCCGGATCTATACATTTGAAGGAAGAAAGGTAGATATAAACCTTAACTCACAGAACATTGCTTTAAGGTGTCTGATACAGGCAGTCCCTGGGTTACAAACGAATTCTGTTCCTAAACCTGTGTTTAAGTTGAATTTGTACGTAAGTTGGAACAGCAGGATACGGTTCGAATCTGATGTCAGTTAAATGTTTCCTTAGTATATGGTGTACCTTTCTATGTGTAAAAAACATTAAAGAAACACTTCCAGACACACTAAAACATCTTTAACATAACACAGTAATACTATTTTGATGTGCACCACGAAGTAGCACCTGTCTGTTATTATGAACTATTGCATGCACCTCAAATTTTTAATACAACAGGCTTGCTTTACATGGTTGGTTCCTAAGTATGGGGTGTACGTAAGTTGGATATTCATAACCCGGGGACTGCCTGTATTTATAAATACCAGATTCTGTGTCTGGACGGCCAAATGAAGGATGGCATAATATACTCAACTCCTCCTAATTGCTAACAGTTACCATCTTTTCAAAGACAGAGAGAAAGGGAAAATGTGCCCGTGAAGTCCTTCCACTAACTCAGAGTAGCTGGAAATCGTTTAAAGTTAATGGCTTCCGATTATTACACCTCTCAATTTTGTAAGCTACAACTTTTCATATGGGTTCATACAATCGTAAGGGACTTAGAATTTTATCTTGAAGGAAATTTCTGTTATTTTGTTCCTCTAAGCAAGATCTTTTCTTTTTTATTTTTAAATGCCGGGATAGGAATGCCTAAAAACTCATCCCAGACAGCCGATTTTCAATGTGACAGTGTTTTGACGAGCTCCTTCTAAGTGGAATAAAAATATTCTTCAGTTTGTTGGCATGCTCAAACAGGCAGGGTTTCATCCTCAACTCTTCCTCTATCATTGTACCATGAAACCATAGACTTATTAATGCCACCTCTGCTCTCCTTCTGACAGCGCTCTTTGTTGATTAGATAAATATTCCTCAGGTAGCTGATTAAAAAATGACGCCGCCACCAGGCTGTG
>NW_004444101.1:276166-279237 GCF_000243295.1 Trichechus manatus latirostris | reverse complement strand
TAAAATGTCAATTCAATTTCCAATAACTCCTAACGGCTTCTGTCATGGATTGAATTGCGTCCCCCCAAAATATCTGTCAACTTGGCTAGGCCAGGGTTGTGTGACTATCTACCATTTTGTTATCTGATGTGATTTCCCTACGTGTTGTAGATCCTATCACTATGATGCAATAAGATGAATCAGTGGCAGTTATATTGATGAGGTCTACAAGATTAAATACTGTTTTAAGCCAATCTCTTTTGAGATATAAAAGAGAGAAGTGAGCAGAGACACATGGGGACTTCATAGCACCAAGAAAGTAGTGCTAGGAGCAGAGCACATCCTTTGGACCTGAGGTTCCTGTATGGTGAAGCTCGCAGACCAAGGGAAGACTGATGCATCACAAGGACCTTCCTCCAGAGCGGACAGAGAAAGCCTTCCGCTGGAGCCGGTGTCCTGAATTCGGACTTCTAGCCTCTCAGACTGTGAGAGAATAAACTTCTCTTGGTTAAAGCCACCCATCTGTGGTACTTCTGCTGTAGCAGCACTAGATGACCAAGACAGCCTCCTTTACAGCAAATACAATTTGAAGACTGCCGAAAGCTTCCATGTAGTGGGCTAACACAGATGATCACAGTGAATACCATTCACCCCGGAAAAGAGTGAAAATAAAATCTAAGCAAAAACTCCAGAATACGCTATAAAAGCAGACGTTCCAATTAAGTACAGAATTGGTTTACCTTTTGGCCTAGAAACATACTGAGTTGCAGACCAACGGTTCCACTGGACCCAAAATTAACTGGGTATTTTGGTATAACACCAAGGGCCTAACTTCTAACATGGTCTAAAACAAGAAGAGGGCTGAAGGAGACAGAACTTCATGATGAATCTGCAATGTAAATTTTTAGTTTGGCATCTTTTCAGCTGGAGACTAGGAACTGTAAATAATGGAAATTTCTTTCCATGTCTTCATGGAATAGCAAGTCTGTTTGAGAAGGCGGGCTTTTTTTTTTTGAGGAGGGGAGGAGGTCTATTAGGAAGTTGAAACTGGGGTTCCTTGGCCTCTTGGCTTCACTCTCTTGGAGGTACCTGATAACAGTGTAAGACAAGAAACGTCCCTGGCATTACGAGAAATACTCTGCTTATTTAGGCCTAGTAACTCAGGTGAATGAGGCACTGGTGGCTCAGTGGAAGAATCCTCGCCTTCCATCTGGGAGACCTCGGTTTGATTCCCGCCAATGCACCTCAAGGGCAGCCAACACCCATCTGTCAATAGAGGCATGCATGTTGCTATGAGCCTAAACAGGCTTCAGCGGAGCTTCTGGACTAAGATGGACTAGGAATAAAGGCCTGGTGATCTACTTCTGAAAACAAGCCAATGAAAATCTTATGGATCACAATGGTCCGATCCACAGTTGATCATGGGAAGGGCGCAGGACCAGGCTGCATTTTGTTCCGTTGTGCGAGGGGCCTCCATGAGTCAGGGCAGCTAACAACGACAACAACACTCAGACCAACAGTGTTAAAGGCGCGCTATCCGTTTAACATTAAAGGACTAAACGCTTGGAATTCCACTGCTGGAACAGTACCGCAGTGTTAACGGCACAACAAAAGAATTATAAATGTCTTGATTGTTTCACTTAAAAAAAAAAAAAAACACAACCAAATTCTCCCATAAGATAAAAGAAAAGTTCAAATCAGCATTCCCAAGCCGACAGATGTGCACGAAGTGCACCTTTTATGGGATTTGCTTGAGCTGTGCAGACACAGCCTCGGAAGCGGGCAAGGTCTCCTGACCGCCGTCCATCGTGTGTCCCACTCCGTGATGCGGATGGAAGGCAATGGCTGGGCGCGCCGGGAAGGGAGGCTGGAGCTCTGCGGCCACCTCAGCCTTTCGGAGACAGGAATGAGTGCTAATGGGAAACATTCTTCTTTCTTCTCAGTTTCCTCCAACAGAATACATTGTAGGCCTTTTATGGATTTTTCTTTTTAAACAAAAAATACTTTCCTACAACTCCAGAAAAAATTGCTTTTTAATAAAGCTTCAAATTGCGCTATCATATTTCAAAGGCAATGACCAGTTAAAGTAACTAATCACAGGTATCATTATTAAATGACCGCTCCTCCTGCTCTTGGAAAGGGGTGTAATTGCAGGGCTGTGATCACTGCTCCATCAGACTTCACAACGGCAAACAACCTCCTTCTAGAAGCATTTGATCTACTATCTTTGCAGTTTAGTTTCTACAACTACCATGGGCGAAACGATGCAGGTCAGGGTGATTTCAGTCAGTCACATCCTTTATACGTGGCCATCTAAGCTGGAGAAGATTTGTGAAAATGTATACTAACAAAACATTTCTAGCCTTTCGCACTTTACTGGAAATTTCCAATCCTATCCCAATCTGAAGCTCGACAAACCAAGGAAGCCATATGATACGTGGTGTTTACTGAGTCAATGAACTACAAAGATCAGAGTGGGAAAACAAAATGGTTCAAAACTTTGGACTTTTCTTGCAATTATGGAAATACATTCCTTTGATCCCTGTAACAGACTTCTCATATGCCCTGCTTTGACTATAACTGGACAATGTTTTAGCATTCTCCTTGGTGACTGCGAGTGATTAAAAAAGTTATTATCCTAGAAGGAGCTGGAAAAGTCCTGCAGTGTTAATGGCGGAACAAAAGAATTACAAATGTCTCGTTTGTTTCATTTACAAAGAATTAAAACTAAATACGCTGACCTTAATTAAGTTTAAGAGATTATGTATGAGGAAAGTACTTTAGTAGTATTGCTAAAGCAAAGTTAATGTCATGTTAATTCCATACTACGAATAATACCATATCCAATCTAACAATCCCTTACATTTTTCCTTTAAACGTTTTATCCACATGCATGTATAACTATCACACATGTCCATATAGCTTGGATATAGACCTGTACTACTTTTTAATGAAATACTTCATGTTACCATGGTTTTCAAAATTTTCCCTTTTAAATGGTCGCATCATGGTGGTGGTGTGTCATACTTGCAGCTATTTCTTACTGCTGAACATTGAGTTGTTTTCTTTTTTTTGTGCTATTAAAATTACTA
>NW_004444101.1:250152-251720 GCF_000243295.1 Trichechus manatus latirostris | reverse complement strand
TGTCTTAGCCTCCTAGTGCTGCTGTAACAGAAATACCACAAGCGAGTGGCATTAAAGAACAAGAATTTATTTTCTCACAGTTCAGCAGGCTAGAAGCCTGAATTCAGGGCACTGGCTCTAGGGCAAGGCTCCCTCTGTCAGCTCTGGGGGAAGATCCTTATCTCTTTCAGCTGCTGCAGCCCCCTTGTTTCTGGGCTCCTTGGCGATCTTCATGTGACATCTGTCTCCCCCAACTCTGTTTGTGCTTGCTTCTGTGTACCATCTATAATTTTTATAACTCAGACAAGGTTAGGTTTGGGACACCCCCTACAATGATATGGCCTCATGAACATAACAAAGAAAACGCTATTTCCAAACAAGACTACATCAACAAGTTAGGATTCCAACACATATTTTGGAGGGACACAATTCAATCTATAAACTCATTACCGTTGATTCCGACTCATAGCGATCCTACAGGACAGAGCAGAACTGCCCCATAGGGTTACTGATCCTAACCTGTTTACATGAATTAATTGACCTGCTCAGGGCAATTATATGTTAATTACTAGAGGTATTCTGTATTGGCTGATGAAACTGTATGCTCAAGATTACTGACTCTTTGATTCTCTTTAAATTGGTGAATTGGACTCGTTTGATGGGTGACATTGTTACTGTTGTCGGGTGCCATTGGGTCCATTCTGACTCACAGCAACACTATAGGATAGAGTAGAACTGCTCCATAGGGTTGCCAAGGCTGTAATCTTTACGGAAGCAGACTGCCTGCCGCATCTCTCTCACAGAGCTGCTGCTGGGTTCGAACCGCCGACCTTTTGGTTAGCGGCCGAGCACTTAACCACCATGCCACCAGGGTTCCTCCAAGTGACACTTCCAGGCCTTAAATAGATCAACATCATATATGCCAGCTTTGTAAGCTTACAGCCTCTGACTCTTTGATCAACTGGAAACTACAGACTGGATACTTTCCAATAGTTAAAAAAATACATTTTGCCAATTTGTTGAAACACAGCCATGGGTAAGCTGACAAAGTTTTTATGGTTGGGCTATTAACTTGCTAAAACTAGGAAGTTCTATAACAGCCTATGCTGTAATCCTTTACTGTACAGGAATTCAGTCCTTACAACAAGTCCTGGGTAAGTTGAGATTTGGAAAGTGGAGGCAGATAGTTACCAAGTCAGTCACCCCGCCCTCCACAGGGAGGTGTCACTGTGGTGACAGGCTGCACGCAGGGGAGGTTGGCATTGGTCCATTCGGGCTTGGGTTTGAGGGCTGACCTGTTACTTCGTCCGTCTATGGCCTTGAGCATGTTACTCAAACTTTTGACCCTCGGTTTCCTCAGTTATAAAAATGGGGATGACAGCACCCACCCACTTCACGGTTCTTGTGAGGGTCCTAAGACACACAGAAAGGGTTTAACTGCAGTGCCCGACTGGGAGCAAGGGGTCCAGAGCTGGCTGTAACTATGACTGCGACAGACCATCATCCGGGGTTCTGTTTGCAACTGATCTTCTCTTTTGAAGAGCCACCACCACATCTAGATTTTGATGGAAAAGATTTTGTTTCCATGA
>NW_004444101.1:246931-249247 GCF_000243295.1 Trichechus manatus latirostris | reverse complement strand
ATTAATCCGGGGTCCTGAGCACTGTGCTAACACAATCTAACCTGTGCTCGGCACCCCACGTGCATGGCCAGCCGCAAATGCAATGAAAGGTCTTAAGTATTATCAAACATTCGATCATTAAGCAGAAATTAGACGGAAACAAGGGAAGTCTAGAAATTGACGAGGAGTTCAGATGCTCTAAATGGCTAATATGTCCATTTTTCACCTGAAGCCATCTCCAAATGCAGTTTCGCTATTAAGCAAAGCCCAAAGAAAGGTAATCAATTCCAACTAAAAAGCACTTATCCCACGATGACGGCGTGGAAGGCTCTTCAAACCCCTGGCTGCCTGCCAAACCCCAGACACCCACCATCAATGTTTCTGACTATCTGAGGAGCACAGGGGCCATGCATAATTGACTGGAAGATGGGCTAAAACTGTGCCCAATCAGTGTGTGATCAAAAACGCGTGGAATATTCAGCGCCACTTGATTACATGGAGGCACGTCCTTTCTCTCTCCTCATGAAATCTCTTCAAGGTCCAGAGTACTGTAATAAGATCATTACTGTCAAGCGGTACGAATCGCAGGCAATGAGTCTTGGGATAGGGAGTCATTCTTCACAAGCTCCCCTGGTCTCGCGCGCTCTCTCTCTCTTTTTTTTTGTATTTTACTGCACGCAGAGGCGGCAAGGCGAGGAGGTGGCAGATAATGATCACATCACTGTGTGGCAACTAGAAAGGCACTTTTAAGAAAAAGCAGAGAGAAATCAGCTTAAGAGAAACTAAAACATGCTCCCTTTGCTTTTTTTCTTTTCCCTCCCCTTAAAAATTAAATAGAATTAAACTGGGTGCAAGAGTTGCTTTTCATGAACTCGGATACAATGTCATTGAATTTAACCATCTGAGAGATTTTCATATTGCAGCAAAGCCCATTACCCCACAGACAAATGGCCAATTTTCTCCATGTCCCACGTACAAAGGCAGCCCGGTTAGGTTGTGTGTGTGTATGTGTGTACGGCAGGTTCCTACTTCCTTCACAGGCAGCACACTCTAGCGCCTGTTATACGGCTGAGATGAGTTGAAAGGCAGGAAGGCATCGGCAAAGACTACTCCATAAACACACAGACCTTACCCCAAAGCACACCTGCTCCAGAGCGCTAATGATACATCTCAATAAAACGAGAGCCCGCCGGGAGACCTGCTCAGACCTGGCATCCAGGGTGAGGCAGACGTCTGATTAATACTTTAATCAGCAATGCAGGATCCAAATGAACGACGGGGGCTTGATTAATCACTCCCCTCCTCCTTTCAACTTCAAACTAGCCTTAAAAATGCTCACTCTCATTTACACAGAAAAAAAAAGGATCCTATCTTCAGAATGAACATAAAAATGGGGTTCACAGCCTATGAGTTAAATGTCCACAAGTTCAAAAAATATCAGATGTTCCCTTGCTACACAGACCTGAGAGCATCTATTATCTAATACTGTATGTTCCCGTGGTTCAGTGGTAGAATTCTCGCCTTCTATACGGGAGACCCAGGTTCGATTCCTGGCCCATGTACCTCATGCACAGCCACTAGCTGTCTGTCAGTGGAGGCTTGCGTGTTACTATGATGCTGAACAGGTTTCAGTGGAGCTTCCAGACTAAGACAGACTAGGAAGAAAGGCCTGGTGATCTACTTCTGGAAAATGAGCCAGTAAAAACTCTGTGGATCACAACAGTCTGATCTGGTTGTGCACGGGGTCACCATGAGTCAGGGCCAACGGGATTGCAGCTAACAGCAGTAATGAGCCCAGCTTGGCTCTTGGCATGCAGTAGGTGCTCAGTGTACTTTCATGGAATTGAATCAAACCACTTTAGTTTGAGTGTACATTAATACAAACAAAGAAAAAAAGGGTGCCCCAAGTGTTTCTCTTGTCTGTTGGCTGATCATGATGGGAGTTCTCTGTTCTGGCTACTCCTGCTGCGTCCGACTCATTGTTGTTTATTCCCAACCGGATGACTTCCACAAAGGATCTGGGCGCACTCAGAGCACGTGTGTGTTTGTGGCGGAGGGGCTTCACACTGTAGGGTGGCTTCTGAGGTCAATGGTGCTCCATCTAAAACCCTGATGTCTAGGGCAAACCCAGATCTACTCCATTTCATGAGTTCATTCTCTCGGAAGCTGGAGTTACAACTGGAGAATTCTCTTTGGAGAAGTGATTTGGAATGTGAGGAGTAGGTGAGTCCGTCAGACTACCTGGGTCTCCCAACGCCCTTATCATGGTGAAAATGACAGCATTTTAGGTATGTCTTCCAGGAAGAGGGTTTTCACATTCAATATAACTGACTGCTC
>NW_004444101.1:241207-241880 GCF_000243295.1 Trichechus manatus latirostris | reverse complement strand
CTGCATTTGTAAGGCTCTCAACTACTTACAGAAATTGTATAGATGGAAAGAAAATACGTAACCCAGGGGGAGGCTCCTGGTGGGCAAGGGCAAGTGACCCAAATGCCTGGAGTTATGGGTTGAGTGTATCCCCTGAAAAGATATGTTGAAGTTCTAAGTCCTGTCCCTGTGCATGTGACCCTGTTTGGGGACATAGGGCCTTTCTTTGAGGATGCTGTCAGTTAAGACATACTGGAGTAGGGTGGGTCCTAGTCCTAATCCCTTCTGAGTGGTGTCTTATAAAACGGGAGAGCAGACAGAGAGAGACAGTCTCTCACACCCAGAGGAAGGCACCATGTGAAGAACCACCTACAAGCAGCAAAACAACGCCAAGGATTGCTGGAAGCCACTAGAAGCTGGGAGGGAGGCATGGGACAGCTCCTCTCTCAAAACCCTCAGAAGGAATCGACACGACTGATACCTTGATTTGGACTCCCAGCCTCCAGACCTGGGAGACAATAAAGGTCTGTTCTTCAAAGCCACCCACCTTGTGGTATTTTGTTACAGTGGCCGGAGGAGATGAAGACACCTGGTGTCATGGATTGAATCACAATCCCCCCAAAATATGTGTCAACTTGGCTAGGCCATTATTCCCAGTATTGTGTGACTGTCCACCATTCTGTCATCTGATGTG
>NW_004444101.1:238614-239848 GCF_000243295.1 Trichechus manatus latirostris | reverse complement strand
CCAGTAAGTCTGGTCTTCTTTTGTGAGTTAGAATTTGTTCTACATTTTTCTCCAGCTCTGTCCGGGACCCTCTGTTGTGGTCCCGGTCAGAGCAGTTGGTGGTGGTGGCCGGGCGCTGTCTAGTTGTGCTGGACTCAGTGTGTGGGAGGCTGCTTGAGGGCTGAGAAACTTGATGGACAAAACATACTGAGTTCCTCACTAAGAGTGCCTGTGGACAGGGAGATTTTGGCTTTTGAGGCAGCATGCATATTGATGAGACATAATGTCGGCCTTTTATTTTCTGAATCAGTATGCCACAGAGGTAAGAAATATCTGGCATCAGAACCTTCAGCCTCGGCTGGGGCCCGGTACTGAAGTCCACTCACAAAGCCGCTGGTGCTCCACCAGCCAGGACTGAGGGTGGAGGCCGGAGGAGGCAGAAGAGGGGAGGGAGTGTTTCCCCCTGGCTCCTTGCCCTCCTGGGTCACCTCAGGTTGGCCACAACCCTTGTTGAAGGCCACAGCTCCTGAGGGAGGCCTTCCCGAGACAGCTGTCCCTCAGCTCTAATAACAAGCACCTGTTCCCCTCCCATGTTACCACCCGGGGCTCCACATCATCCCTGGAGCTTCCCCACACCTTTGTAGGTGGCTCCTGTGTAAGCTCTCCTCAATACCCAAGCCTGAGGGCACCATCTGCCCACCCCCGGAACCCTGACTGAATTGGGATTGTACTCTTCTTATGTTGTTGTCATTAGGTACTGTTAAGTCGATTTTTGACTCACAGCAACCCCATGGGACAGAGTAGAACCACCCCACAGGGTTTTCTAGGCTGTAATCCCCACAAGAGCAGATCTCCAGGTCTTTCTCCCATGGAACCATGGAGGGGGTTCAGACTGCCAGCCTTTCAGTTAGCAGCTGAGCGCTTGATGGTTGCGTCGCCTGGGCTCCTATTTTTCTTGTAATCTGAAGCAATCTTGATCTAATCATTTTTCCCAAAGAAGTATATGGAAAACTGTAAAAATTCAACTACTTTACAGAATCTTCTATTGGACGTTTACATTTCCAAGTGTGACTTTACAGCACTGGGTCAAGCAATAGAATAACTATAAAATTAGTAACCATTCATTGTGCCTAGCAGAAAAGAGAAACAGAAATGTTTTCTTATAGTTAAAAGGAAACAGTACCTTCTAAAAATAAAATATGTACAACCAGGCATAACTTAAGAACACGCTCCTTAATTTAAATGGCTCACGCCA
>NW_004444101.1:204154-237317 GCF_000243295.1 Trichechus manatus latirostris | reverse complement strand
TTCATTGGCTAAACTACTCAGCAGGAAGCCTTGCTGCTAGGTGCCATCGAGTCGATTTCGACTCACAGTGACCTCACGGGACACAGCAGAACTGTGCTCCATAGGGTTTTCCTGGCTGTAATCCTTAAGGGAGCAGATCGCCAGGTCTTTCTCCTGCGGAGTTGCTGGGTGGGTTCGAACTGCCAACTTCTCGGTAAACAGCCGATCACAAGTCCCAACTGAGGACTTTATTCTTCACACGGTCTATCAGAGGCAATATGGTAAGGAACATAGTAGAGGAGGGCTTTTAGCAGGTGCTCGAACACCTGCTCAGCAAGAGCCCAGGCACCTACTGTCCAGCTCTGGCCCACGGTCTCCTCCTTACACAGGAAACAGCGCCGCTCACCTCACAGAATTACGGTAAATAACACACTCGGCGCGCCATCAATGTTCTTTCCTTCTCTGCTAACGCATGCCCTGTGGGCTTCCGGACTGATTCCTGGACGTTAGAAGGAAACAGGTCACTTTCTCTAACATGACCAACAGTCATGCATCTTGCAGCTCTGACCAGCCCAACAAGTATTCCGAAAAAGCGTGGAGAAAACAGAGAGAAGGATAGCAATGATAAAGATGGTTCCTGCTCATGTGGAGCTCTTGCTAAAGACAGACCTCTATGACTATCATCTACCTCACAAATAATACTTCACGTTGCCACAATAATGTTTTAAATTTTAATTTTCCTTTCAAGTATTTCTTATACTTGTTTATTATAACCACGCTAATTTAACCACTGATAATGCATATATGTAACATCTGGGCATTATATAAGCAACTCTGGTGGCAGTGGTTAAGCACTCGGCTGCTAACTGGAAAGTCAGAGGTTCAAACCCACCAGCCACTCTGCAGGTGAAAGATAAGGCTTCTGGAAACCCTCCGGGGCAGTTCTACTCTGACCTACAGGGTCGCTCTGAGTCGGCAGTGAGTTGACGGCAGCAGGATGAATGCAGACATAGTTCTGTGTGTGCAACCAGTGGCTCACCATCCACCTGTGACTGTGGAATAAGACAATGGGAGCTCACCTGGAGGAGCCGCTTGGGGAAGGTCACACTGGGTCATCACTGAGAATAAAATCCGAGGACTCAGCCATCAAAGATCAAGATGAACCGCAACAACTGAGATATTCACAGATCCCACAAAACAAAAGGAGCTGACGGATGTTGCCGGAAGAGCCGTTTATCACAGGGTTGATTCATATGGCCAGAGCTGAGGTAGCTGTCTTATTAGAATTCAGACCAACCAGTACTGGAGATGATCCCTAAACTAGGACAGACCACTGTCTCTATTAGAGTAGCGCAAAGCGGATACTAGCTAAAGTGGACACTGTACCCAGGATGCCGGGGTGGGCACGACGGAAGACAAGGCCCCGAGGGGAATGAGTATCCCACCTACAAGCCAACACCTGCTGGAAGACCAGGTGGCTGACAAGACGGGGTCATCTCGGGAGGCGGGTCAAGGCGAGAGGACCTTGAGGGCCCCTCATGATACCTTGCAAGCAGAAGTCACATGCAGACACCTCCACGACTGTGTGTTTGGGGTTCTAAAAAGTATCGGCTTTCACCAATCTGAAGAATAACGGTGACTTTTTGGAAATGCAGGCTGGGACCCGGGGAGGCCCCAGGAGCCGGGAACCTCACCTTCAGCGGTGCCTGAGAGACCGTCGGCCTTGAAGTTGCTGGTACTTTTCTTCCTCCGGTGCTTCTTTCTGTTGGCGTGAGGAGACGGGGGCGGGTCGAGCTTGGGGCTGGTGGTGCTGGAGATGCTCGGGCTGGAACACACGGAGTCGCCCAGCCCCGTGTCTGCAACGGGACAGAAAAGGCAAAACACGCAAAGGTTTAGCTCTGTGCAAAAAATATTCGCGCTCTTCCGAGATCACATACCCACTGCCCTCTAGGCGATGCCGACTCATAGAGACCCTATGGAACAGAGTAGAACTGCCCCACAGGTTTTGCAAGGATGTAATCTTTACAAAAGCAGACTGCCCCATCTTTCTCCCATGGAGCAGCTGGCGGGTTCAAACAGCTGACCTTTCAGTTAGCAGCCGAGTGCTTAACCACTGTGCCACCAGAAACCAAACCAAATCCATTGCTATCGAGTTGATTGTAACTCATAGCAACTCTACAGGACAGAGCAGAACTGCCCCGCAGGGTTTCCAAGGAATGGCTGGTGGATTCGAACGGCTGACCTTTTTGGTTAGCAGCCGCAGCACGCTGCAGCTCTTCACCACTCTGCCACCACGGCTCCTCGATATCACAGAAAGCCTTGCAGATAGTACACCACCATACGATCGGTGGGTAGAGGCCCAGAAGCATCCAATATTAAAAGATGATGGCACTTCTTGCTCTCATGTGCCGGCCCGCCATTCAAAATCGGGCATTTATTTCTGTACTATCTTTATGCTTCAGAGAACTTCAAGTTCTCTGCTTGGTGTGATGGAGAAGAAAAATGTTACAGTTTCTGGAAAAATAAACTGGTGAGTTCATGCTTCTCATTCTTATTTTTCTTTTCCTATACGGCAATGACAGAATTAGGAATGAGACAGAGTCAAGAATACACGTGAAAGGGTCACCTTAAATGGGCATGATTGTGTGTGTGCGCGTGCGCGCGTGTGTGCATGCACACAGGTTAAAGTATTCCTAATTCTCTTTCTTCTACTTTCAACACCACATATGGCTGTAACTTCATTTCATTTTATTATTAGTAGAAATGCTTTGCCATTTCTCTCTATCACCAGTGCCCAGCAAGGGTGTTTAGAAACTGATAGAGCAGACCTGCGGATTTTTGATTCACTGCAGCTACTTCCAAAAGTTTTAAAGCCAGTGTACAAATGTGGTAACTCACTGCAAATGAAACTCACAGCTTATTGTGTCCATCTTGGTCCTTATCAAAGAGAAGACCAAAATGGTGTTCAATGACCAGAAATGAATACGTATTCAACCAGAACAGAAAAAGACCCTGAAAAAGGGATGGAGACACACAGGTGGTACATGCCTCCAATCTTCAGAGCTCTTTATTTCGTGACTCAGTGTCTTGATAACTCAAGAGACAGAATGTTCTGTGCAATAGATTTCATTCGTTGCATTAGTATCGTTCTGACCACCCACTGTGGGAAAGCTATCTTTCTAGATGCTTGGGATCCATTCTGGAGAAAGCCAAGTAAAGATCCCACCCTGGTGGCACTCACAGTCATGGGGTCCCAGCCCAGAGAGCATCAGAACATGATACAGAGAAAAAGCGAAAAAGGAGCGCAGGGTGTAGAGGCTTGGACGCTGAGGTGGTGGTGGCTAGAGAGGAGGGTTGCCATTTAAGCAGGGTGGTTAGGGTGGACCTCAGAGAGGAGACCTCTCAGGGAGGAGACATTTGAGCCGAGACTTGAAGACGCTGAGGAACGAGGAGATGGATAACTGGGGGAGGGGGAAATAGCTCCATGGCTAAATCTGCCCCTAAGAAAGGAGCACAGCTGGTGTGTTCCAGAAATGGAGCTGAGGCCAGAGTACGTGGGGCCGGTGAGCAAGGGAGAGACAGACTTAATCGGCGATGGCATTAGGAAGGAAAAGGGGGCTATGCCGTGTGGGGCTCATTCCAAAAAAAAAACAAAACCCATTGCCGTCAAGTTGATTCCGATTCCTGGTGACCCTATATGACAGAGTAGAACTACCCCATAGGGTTTCCAGAGCTGTAGATGTTTACAGAAGCAGACTGCCGCATCTTTCTCCCTGGAAGCAGCTGGTGGATTCGAACCGCTGATTTTCAGTTAGCAGTCGACTGCTTTAACCACTGTGCCACCAGGGCTCCTTGTGGGGCTCATAGGCCACCAATGTAAAAACCAAAAAAATCAAAACTCAGAGTCAAGTGGATTCTCACTCATGATAACCCCATGTGTGTCAAGAGTAGGCTGTGCCCCCTAGGGTTTCAGTGGCTGACATTCTGGAGGAGCCCTGGTGGCACAGTGGTTAAAAGCACTCAGCTGCTAACCAAAAGGTCGCTGGTTCGAACCCACCAGCTGCTCTGTGGGAGAAGGATGTGGCCGTCTGCTTTCAAAAAGATTTACAGCCTTGGAAACCCTGTGGGCCAGTTCTACGCTGGCCTATAGTGTCGTTAGGAATTGGAATCCACTTGATGGCAGGGGGTTTGTTTTTTGGTTTTGGGTGACATTCTGGAAGCAGATGACCAGGACTTTCTTCCGAGGCACCTCTGGGTGGAGTCAAACTACCAGCCTTTTGGTTAGTAGCTGAGTGCTTAACCATTTGTGCCACCCAGGCTGCCTTTACTGAAGGAAATTGGCGTGGGGGGTGCCCCTGCAGAGTATGAACAGAGGGGTGATATGATTTCAAATATAAAAGATATTGGTGATCAAACAATTTAAAATTATTCTGAGAAGTTCTAGAACATTCTATCATATTGAGAAATGAACAGACACACAACTTAAGGGACCTTAAAAACACACGTTTTTCAAAAACGCCCTGGGGGTAACTTTCCCCATGTCCTAACACCGTAGATCCCTGTCACCTCTGCATGGCAGGAAAAGGCCACCTTTCTCCCCGTGTGCAACACACGCGGAAGAGGCCTCAGCGAGCCCCTCTTGGGAAGCCTGAGCGGCACAGGATGGGAAGACCCCGAAACCACGCCAACTGTGTCCACTCTCTGTGGACGGAGCCTGGCTCGCAAATGCGGCTGGAACACCCTTTCAACAACGGTACGGCCCTGACGTTAGCTGTGGAGATTCAGCATCTTGGTACCTTTCCTTCTACCTGACACGGCGCGCTGCAAACACCTGTGCACCCTCTGTCCCTCACCTGCAGTGCCCACACAGATGGCTCAGTGTCCTGTAGAGCCAGGACAGTGGTTACACCTATGGCAGAGATCAGGCTACAAGCTTCCCTGTGTGGCTCCATCGTGACTGAACACACGCCATGGCTCCTCTTCTCCCGCTCTTAGAGGAAAAGGCTCCTCACCTCTCGTGAAGGGAGCCCGTGGCCCAATGGTTAAAGCACTTGGCTGCTAACCGAAAGGTCGGTGGTTCAAACCCACTCAGCTCCTCTGTGGGAGAAAGACCTAGTAATCTGCTTCCGTAAAGATTACAGCTTAGGAAACCCTATGGGGCCGTTCTACTATGTCACAAAGAGTCGCTAGGAGTCAGAATGGACTTGATGGCAACAGGGTTGGTATTTTGGGTTCCTCTTGTGAAACTAACCTTCTAGCTTGTATAACGAGTACGTGTGCAGCACCATGGAATCCAGGATGCATTTCTCAACTGTTATGGGTCGAGTTGTGTCTCCCCCTCAAATGACATATTAAAGTCCTAACCCTGGAACCTGTCAAGGTGACCTTGTCTGCAAACAGGGTCTTGGAGATGTTGTCAGTTAACATGAGGCCATACAGGAGTAGGGTGGGGCCTAATCCTACACGACTGGCGTCCTTATAACAGATAAGAGACAGCCACGGGGGAAGGACACTGCTATGGATTGAACTGTGTTCTCCCAAAATGTGTGTCAACTTGGCTAGGCCTGATTCCCAGTACTGTGTGACTGTCCACCATTTTGTCATCTGATGTGATTATCCCATGTGTTGTAAATCCCACCTCTGTGATGTTAGCAAGATAGGACTAGTGGCAGTTATGTCAATGAGGCAGGACTCAATCTATAAGATTAGGTTGTGTTTTAAGTCAATCTCTTGAGATATAAAAAAGGGAAGCAAGCAGAGAGACATGGGGACCTCACACCATCAAGAAAGTAGAGCCAAGAGTGCATGTTCTTTGGACCCGGGGTCCCTGTGCGGAGAAGACCCTAGACCAGGGGAAGATTGATGACAAAGACCTTCCCCCGGAGCTGACAGAGACAGAAAGCCTTCCCCTGGAGCTGGCACCTGAATTCGGACTTCTAGCCTCCTAGACTGTGAGAGAATAAATTTCTCTTTGTTAAAGCCATCCACTTGTGGTATTTCTGTTATAGCAGCACTAGATGACTAAGACACTAACATATCTGCTGCTCCCAGGCATGGTCTCCCAGATGGGCCCTGGAACACCATGTCTTGCTCCAATTCAGAGATGGAAAGCTGAGGCACCAGGTGACCTCGGAGGTCACAGTGCAGGTCAGGGTGGGGCTGGGCTCTGAATCCCTGTCTCTTCATCCTGGAGCCCCCATCACCTTCCTTGTCCACGCTCCACCCTCTGGGGCCTGGGCAAGTCTGTTTTGAGTTTCTTGTTGGAGGGGAGAGACTAATGGCACCACAATCACCTAGAGGTCAGCGTCTTGGGGACCGAGGCACCCAGTCTTGAGAGAAACTGACCACCCTGGCTGGGGTCGGTGGGAGCAGGTCAGCTCGGGACAGGTGGGGCGTGTGGACCGGCTGCTGACACAAGAGGCATCCTTCAAAAGAGGTTCTCTGTGCCAGGCCGGCAGGCGCCCTAAGAATGCCTGGCTGTGGCAGCAGGGACACCAGCTGCAGGAGAGCGTCACAACCGGGGGCGGAAAAGGTGGCAGTGGTGACGAGTTATGGCCTCATTCAAGACGGGGCTAGGCCCTCGGTCGAGGGAGGCTGTGGCAGGAGTCTGGAGTCTAGCAGGACGGTGGTCTGGGGCTTGGGACCAGAGGGCCCTGGGCCCGATGGCCGGGCCCTACGGGACCATTCCCGAGGCTGGGGTGGCCATGTGGAGACAGCTATGGATTTCCAGCTCACGGAGTGCTGCTGCTAGCATATGACTGTCCCCGGCGTCTAGATCCTGAGACCTCCCTTCCAAGAGAAGTGGTTTAACATCCTCCGGTTTAAAATACGAGCAATCAGAAGATACTAGGCTTCCATTTCTGACTACCCCTCCTGCCTGACAAGGTATCCCTCAATGCGAAGAGCCCCAAAGCCCGGCTCCGGGTGCTTAAATGGGCTCGGCGCAGCCCACTGCACGTGGCTGCGTCTCCTGACCACATACAAATAATGCATTTTATTTTGTATCAATTACGACGCCAGGACAGATGACCACTGTAGGGGGTGCTGAGGACGGGAGGGGAGACCCTGGGAGAAGAAAGGCACGCTGACTTAAAAAGGCCAGGCCTCATTACTCCACTGTGACGGAGGGACGTGGGCAGCCGGGATGCCGGGCCGGGACAGGCGCTCTGCCGCCATCCTGCGTGTTCCGTGTCAGCCATTCGTTCTTCCCAATCGGGCATCCATGTTCGATGCACACCCCCAAAAACATATAATCGGAGCAATAACGGTAACAATGTGCAGTCTCTCTGAGCTCCGCACGTGAAGTATGAGTCAGGGAAGCAGTTCCACTTTTCACTTGGGGAGCTGACAAGCATGACTAGAGGGGGAATAAAATACCATTCCCTTCCCATAAATATCAGGCGGCCTGCTCGAGACTGATGGGCCAGGAATGTATTCTTAGCTATCATTCTGGCAGACAGGCCCAAGGACACTCATAACTTATTTTACAATCATTTAGTTTCAGCTCAAGTGGAAAACGTGACAACTTATCTCTGCTGACAAGACGCCATATCGAACCTTACAATTAACTCGCCTCCGATTATCTGCCCAGCCCATCATTAGCCAGACAATTTCTGATGAACTGTTGCAGGGAGCTCGTCTGGGTGATCGCCGTCAATGCCAGGTGTGCTGAGAGGCTTTTGATAACCCCACTGATATTCAAACAGACTGGGCTCCGGGTAGGTGACTCCCTTGTCCCTGCAGCTGCCGAAGGTCTTGAAGTGTGTCCTCTGGGGGAGGCGTCCGCCTGCACCGTGTGGGAAGGAGGAATGTCTGTGGCTACAATTACTGCTACAGTTATTACTGTTACTACTGTGATTACTATCACCCCTACAACAGCTACTACCCTCACTACTGCTATTACTATAGAGCCCTGGGGGTGCAGTGGTTAAGCACTCAGCTGCTAACCGAAAGGTCCGCGGGAGAAAGACGGACAGTCTACTTCCGTAAAGATCACAGCCTTGGAAACCCTATAGGGCAGTTGTACCCTTTCCTATGGGGTTGCAATAAGTCAGAATCAACTCGAGGACAGTGGGTTTTGTTTTGTTTTTTGGTACTGCTATTACTATCATTATTGCAACAACTATTACTACTATTGCTATTACTACTAAAACTATTATCATTACTACCATTGCTATCGCTACTGCAACAGCTATTATTATCACTACTACTATTACTATCACTATACAACAAATATTCTTACTATTGCTATTACTATCACTGCTACAACAACCATTACTATTACTGCTACTAGTGTTACTCTAACAGCAATTACCGTTACTGTGATTATTACCCTCCCAATGCACCCCACCAACCCCCGCTCTCCCCAGACTCAGAGTCTATATTCAGGGAGCAGTGGGCCCTCGGAGGCACTGCTCCAACCACTCTTCCTTGGGGGGCTCCACGTGGAGGGGGGCACCAAGAATCAGCTACAAAGAGCCGTCCGCACGGTCTAGGAGGCTGCTAACGGTGCGTGAAGAATTGGCTGACTGTTAACTTCCTGTGTGTTTATTAAAGGTAGGAAATCCTTTAAAATGTGTCTTCATAAGAAGCCTGTATCTATATGAAAAACACAAAGAAAGAAAAAGGAAAAAGGATGGGCAAAAGCATATTAACCCTCCCTTTTTTCTCTCTTGATCTAACTTACTCATTTGGCAGTATTAGGAAAGATACATTACTAAATACTATATATACACGTATGCACATGTATATGTAGTGCATGTATATATATGTATATAAATAACCAAAAAACCAAACCCACTGCCATCTAGTCAATTCCGACTCATAGCGACCCTATAGGACAGAGTAGAACTGCCCCATAGAGCCTCCAAGGAGTGCCTGGTGGATTCGAACTGCCGACATTGTGGTTAGCAGACTCTTAACCTCTATGCCACCAGGATTTCCATATCTGTATTTCAAAATGATCAAAGACAGGGCATCTGTTAGTGCCGGGGGTGGGCAGAATCAGATGGGGACTAAGACTGTCTATAAACTAAAAATGAAGTCGTTTGTAGGAGCCAGTAAATTCAAACACATTTCCTCTGGTACAAGGTCAACAGCATACAGCTAATCTGGATCTTTAATAAGGGCTCTGCTCCTTCCAATGCTCACACGGATTTGCAGGCTGGTAAATAAAGAAGAGTCCACCTTTGCCACCTGAGGAAATCACAACATCCTTGGTCTCTGTTAAAAGGTGAGTGTGAAGTGAAGTTCAAAACCTGGCCCCTTCTGGCAGTCCCTTTGATGGGAGCTTTCAAGAGGAGGAGGTTGACTTGGATTCGGATCTCTGAAGGTGTTTCAGAGCCTTGACTTATTGTCTGCTTTCCTCGGCCACTCGCGGCGCTCACACAGAGGTACCCGATGCCGGCAGAAGGGGCAGCGGAGACACAATGGGGGGCTGAGGAAGATGACAGGTGTTGGGGGAGAGCAAAGGACAACACGGTGTCCGCTGAGTTATAAAAGACGGGGAGGTAGGGAAGACAATAGGAGGGGTTAGAACTGACAGCTAACACAGGGGAGAAGAATCTCCTACTCGGGCCATTGTCAATTACACCAAGATGTCTCTATAAATTAAATGGAATAAACTGGAACTTAGGAAATCTGAGATTTGTATACACAAATCTTTGATTACTGAAATGTTTATAAAGCCTTTAAAAAGGGGGGGGCATTATTCTGATCATTGACTAAATGCTTAACAAGTCAGCCGTGCTGAGGGTAATTTCTTTGACGAGTGTCTGCAGAATGTTCCCCTCAGGTTCTGCCTCTTGCTGGGAGAAATGAACTACTCTTGAAGAGTCAAGATGGCGGCAGGTTTGCTGGAGAAACTGTCTCCTGAACAGATGCCGAAGCTGCAATGTCCATGAACAACCGTCAGAAAGCAACAAGCCTATATCCAAGAGGACAGCTGTTTGGGGGAAAGCTTTCTGATGACAGAACCAGGGAAAGCAAAGATGTGAAGACACAAAAGGGGAAAAAATCAGACGAAGCAGTGAAGAGAGATTACATCAGAAAATAGTATTACTATCTCCTTAATATGTTAATACTATTAAAAGTAGAATTCAATGGCCTTTTCCTTGATTTCAGCTGTACTGGATTTTTTTTGTATATCAGATACTGAAACCAAATTAAAAGTTCACAAGTAAGAGTGCAATTAGAAATGACTTACACTTCAGGACTAAATTAAAAAAAAAAAAAAAAAAAAGATAAAATACAACAGCAGAAAAGGACAAAAATGATCTATTCCTTAGGGATCCAAAAACCAAACCAAACCAGTTGCCACTGAGTCATTTCAACTCACGGTGACCCCGTGTATCGCAGAGTAGAATGAGGCTCCTTAAGAGTCTTCAATGCTGTGGCCTTTTGGAAGCTGATTGCCAGGCCTTTCTTCTGAGGTGTCCGTAGGTGGGTTCAAACTGCCAACCTTTTGGTTAGTAGTCAAGCAAGGAACTATCTGTACTGCCCAGGGACTGCCCTTCTTTAAGGATCACGGGTCTCATTCTGTTCATCTGGAAATTACGGGTTGGGATAATGCAATCTCCACCATTCCTTCTGGGCCTATATTTGGGATCTCCTTCACTCTTTAACAGCCAGAGTTTTCCACAATGAAGACGGGGTCCCAGGTAGAGCCAAGAGGAAGATGTGGCGGCGACCACTGAGCTCTGGGACGGGCACTCTGCCCAGCGTGCACCTGACCTCGTAAGAGCACCATGAAGATGAAAGGAGAGCTTTGCCCCTTCTTGAAGCTCTGAACTCTGCAATGCAAACAAGACCATCCAAAGATGGGGGAACCAGACAGCCTGGGATCCCTGGTAGATGGTTGATATTGACTATTATTATTACCATGATTACTATGACAACAATTACTTTTTTAAAAAAGTTGATGTAAAAACATACATAACATTTCCAATTCAATGTTTTTCACATGTACAATTTACGGACACCAGTTATGTTAACCATGTTCTGCAACCATCACCAATATCTGTTGCCAAATTTTCCATCACCATAAACATAAAGTCAATGCTTCTTAAAAAATGACCACCACCACATCTTATTTCTCTTTGAGCGCTAAAATTTGCTTTGGGAATGTACCATTCATAGAATTTTAGGGACCCACTGCATGTCTACTAAATCAGAATCTCCAACCTTGGAGTAATCTACGTGGAAAACAAAACAAAAAACTCTTGATGGATGGCCATATTTGAGAATTATACATTCCTACAATGATATCATTTCTCTACCCCTTATCTTCACCCAAATCCTCTTCATTGTGCTTCTACCTTAGGGGTTGAGGACTTCTAAAAAGGTATACGATGATCTGAATTATAATGCTATTCTGCCTTCTCTCTTAACTGCTTTGTTTCTTCTGAGTAGTGTAAACACTATTATTTCTCAACATTCTTAACTCAGCAAATCTTGGTAGTAACCATGTGAACACACTTATCACTCTAGGTTAGAATCTCAACTTCACTTAATTTATTACACTGGAAATAAAGGAGAAGTAACATTCAGAGGCACAAGGACCAGGAGAGATTGCTATAATAGAAGCAAAGGATAAATTTTATAATTTTATGAGGAAGAGGGAGGGGGGAGAGAGAGGGAGGGAGAGAGAGAGAGAGCAGGGGTGCGGGGGCATGGGGGAGACTGACTGACTGACTTCCAGAATCACAGCATGAGAAGTTCCACAGACCTGCTTCCCAGAAAAACTGGTGAAAAGCAAAAAAAAAAAAAAAAAAAAAAAAAAAAACCCACTTAAAGTCTCTGGAAATGGTCCCGAGGATACATAGAAAATAAATAAAGAACGAGAAAATCTACTTAAAATTCAGTGAGAATAGCGAAAGTCTATGGTATGTGAAATGAGACCTACCCCCCTCCCTCAGTAATACTAATTCTTCACAAACTCCTCCGATAAAACAAAAGGAGGAGACACTTTCCCAAGTTATTCGATGATAAAGAACAGACTTCTCAACAAAGGGTGCTGGGCCAAACGCACAGCCACATGCAAAAGAGTGAAACTGGAGCCTTCTGTCACACCACACGCAAAAATTAAGCCAAAACAGATCAAAAACCTGAGCGTAAGAGCCCAAACTACAAAACTTCTAGAAGAAAACACAGGGCATATCTTCATGACCTCAGATTTGGCAATGGATGATTAGATGTAATACCAAAAGCATTTAAAAAAAAAAAAAAAGATACATTGGACTTAATAAAAATGAAAAACATCTGTGCTTCGAAGACCACTATTGAGAAAGTGAAAAGACAACCCACAGAATGGGAGAAAATATTTGCAAATCATGTTTCTGATAAGGGTCTAGTACCCAGAATAGATAAAGAACTCCAAGTCAATAAAAAGACAAACAACCCAATTTAAAAAATGGACAAAGGCGTGAAACATTACATGGAGGACGCTGGAGGTCATTATGCTGAGTGAATTTAGTCAGTCACAGAAGGACAAATATTGTATAAGACCACTATTATAAGAACTCAAGAAAAGGTTTAAACACAGAAGAAAACATTCCTTGATGGTTATGAGGGTGGGGAGGGAGGGTGAGGGTTATTTACTAACTAGATAGTAGATAAGAATTCTCTTAGGTGAAGGGAAGGTCAGCACACACTATAGGAGAAGTCAGCACAACTGGACTAAACCAAAGCTAAGAAGTTTCCTGAATACAATCAAACACTTTGAGGGACAGAGTAGCAGGGGTGGGGGTCTGGGGACCTTGCTTTCAGGGGACATCTAGGTCAACTGGCATAACAAAGCTTATTAAGAAAATGTTCTGCATCCCACTCCGGTGAGTGGTGTCTGGGGTCTTAAAAGCTTGCAAGTGGCCATCTAAGATGCATCAGTTGGTCCCAACCACCTGGAGTAAGGGAGAATGAAGAACACCAAAGACACAAGGGAAGTAGTAGCCCAAGAGGCAGAAAGGGCCACATAAACCAGAGACTTCATCAGCCTGAGACCAGAAGAACTAGACGGTGCCCGGCTACCACCAATGACCACCCTGACAGGGAACACAACAGAGAGTCCCTGATGGAGCAGGAGAAAGGTGGGGTGCAGAACTCAAATTCTAGTAAGAAGACCAGACTTCATGGTCTGACTGAGACTGGAGGAACCCCAGAAAGCATGGCCCCTGGATTCTCTATCAGCCCAGAAATGGAACAATTTCCGAGGCCAACTCTTTAGACAGGGATTGGCTGGACTGTGGGACATAAAGTGATACTCGTGAGGAGTGTGCCTCTTGGCTCAAGTACATACAAGAGACTAAATGGGCAGCTTCTGTCCGGAGGTGAGATGGGAAAGCAGAGAGGGTTAGGAGCTGGTTGAATGTACATGGGGAATCAGATGGAAAGGAGGAGTGTGCTGTCACAGTATGGAGAGAACAATTAGAGTCAGATAACAATGTATGTATAAATTTTTGTAGGGGAAAAAATTAAAAAAAAAAATGGTCAAAGGATCTGAACAGATATTTCTCCAAGGAAGACAAACACATAAGCACAAGAAAAGATGCTCAGCATCATTAGTCATCAGGAAAACGCAAATCAAAACCACAATGAGATACCACCGCATACTCACTGGGATGATCAGAATAAAAAAGACAGATAGTAAGTATTGGTGAGGATGCGGAGAAACTGGAACCCTCATAAACTGCTGGTGCGAATGCAGAATGGTGCAGCTGCTTTGAAAAACAGCCTGGCAATTCCTCAAACAATTAAACACAGAGTTACCATATGACCCAGCAATCCACCCCAAGGAATATACCCAAGAGAAGTAAAAACATATGTCCACATAAATACTTGTACACAAACATTCGTAACAGCCAAAAGGTAGAAAAAACCCAAACGTCCATCAACCGACGAACAGATAAATAAAACTGGTATATCCATACAACGAAATATTATTTGGGAATAAAAAAGAACACAATACTGATTCACGGTACAACATGGATGAACCTTGAAAATATTACGCTGAGTGAAAGAAGACAGTCACAAAAAACCACACGTTATATGATTTCAGTTATATGAAATGTCCAGAATAGGCAAATCTACAGTGATAGTAGATCAGTGGTTGCTTAGAGACAGGGGGTAGAGGAGTGATAGTGTAAGAGTATGGGGTTTCTTTCTGAGGTGATGAAAATGTTATAACATTGACTGTGCTGTGATGTTGCACTGATCTGTGAATATACTAAAAATCACTGAATTGTGCACTTTGAATGGGTAGTTAGATGGTACGGGAAGTGTATCTCAATTAAAAAAAGAAGGGAGAGGTCCTTGTGTTAAATGCTACGAAACAATCCAATAACGAAGACAAAAAGCTCCACTCAGCAGTCTAGAAAGGTACAAGGAAGGGGTGAGAGCCTGGAGTCAGGAGGGGGACCGGGGGACTCTCAAACAATGCCAAAGACCTTTCACAAGATTTGGATGACCTTGAGTGGGTGGGAGGCATTGATGTGGCTGCCAGGAGCTGGACCCCGACTCTGCTGTGCTTCTCTGGGAACCCCGCATTGGACGAGCTTCCCCAGACAGGCCTCTGGTTTAGATTCCCTGTGCTTTCTCCTCATCCTCGTTCCATGGAGCAGTGGGCAGGCCCACTGGCTGAACAGCGTTGATCTTTTCAAGTTTAAATTCTCTCCCTCCATAGTCACACCCGTCACACTCCAACCTCTTGTCGACTTGCACGGTTATGTTTGTGCCCCTTTGGCGTCTTGCTATCCACCCCCCCCACTAAGACAAAATGGGTTTTGGAAAGACACCCTCATGTCCCTTCAGTTGTCCCTCAAGCTCAAAGGCCAGAAGGCACTGAAACCATCACCTCATTTTCGGAGACGAGACAGGCCATGTAGTGATTGAGTGAGGTGGAAACCCAGGAGCTCAGTGAGGGGAAATGCAAGGCAGGATTTCACGTTCAAGGGTCAAAACTAAAAACGCCATTGAGTGGAGTTTTAGCTGAATGCAAGCTGCAAAGAAAGTTTAAATTAATCCAGTGTACTCCAAAACACGTGCAGTGCTCCAAGTCGCGCTGAGAGGTGGAAATGAAATCATTTCAAGAGATTCCTGCTTCTCTCCAGCCTCGTCTCTTTTTCCATAGTCAGCCACAACCACTGCCCCAGTTTGGTGCTTACAGCTGCTAAATTACAAAGAGGTTCTGTTTCACATGGAAAGCTCCATGGGCTGACCAGGCTGAGGAGAGCCTGAGCCTGTCTAGTGGAAAACTCAATTACATAAAGAAGTTAATTAAATGCATGATCCCTCTTTGATAATATAAATTTCCCTTCTTTAGAAATGTGACTGCTTCTATTAAAAGTCACATGGAGTCAAATTACCAACTGCTGCACAAAAAGGTGTTTTGTCCGAAGTAAGGAAGGCTGGCTTCCCTTAGGCTGAGTCTACGGAAGGCCGCTGTCCAGGGTCCTGAATACGGCTGGTGGTTTCATTCTGTTCAAGGCAGGGAGATCCACCCAAAACTGCCTCTTCATAACACAGCCCACCCTCAGCCTATTGACATAATGTGGCTTGAAAAAGCAGAGTGATGCTGTCGTTAGCTTTAAGAAAACCTGAAATACGGAAGTCCAGACTAAAAGGAGATGATGTGGTTGTGATGTTGTATCCCAACCATCCAGGGTTAAATGTCACAAAAAGATAAATAATGGGAAAAAATTTTTTTAAGTTATAAAAAGCAAGGTATGCCTTAATTAATCATTTCCCTACTGCTTGGATGAATTTAAAATTTCTGGCCATTATTAATCACATCTTTGCGTATAACAGTTTCAACATTTAGAATTGTTACTTTGGTATAGTTTTTGAGATGTGGGTCTAAGAAAATGAACATTTGTGGGGTTCTGAGTACAGGCTGCCAGACTGCTTCGGGAGTTTGGGTCTTCTTCCACCAGCCGGGTGTGAGGACGCCCACGTGATCCTGTCTTCAGAGCCCAGACACAGTCTGGTGGCTGACTGGCATTTCACCTCCCACCCTGCCCACAATCCTCAGGATGGCCAATACCCAGGGACATAAGAGGGAAGCCGGGAGATGGCAGCGAGAGAACCACTTGGCCAGAGAACAAGCACAGCTGCAGAATGAGAGAGGCCATGGAGAATCCCAGCCTGGGTGCCTGGCCGTGTGACTTTGGGTAAGCTGTTTTTGGTGGCCGCTGAGTCACCCTTGACTCATGACACCCCATGCACCAGAGAACAGAAAGAAATGGTGCTTGGTCCTGTCCCATCTTCACTTGGTACACTCGAATCCAATGCTGCAGCCACTGTGAATTATTTCCAGCCTAGAAGGCTCATCTTCCAGCACTATACCAGGAAATATTCTATTGTAATCCTTAAGGTTTCACTGGCTAACTTTTGGAAGTAGACAGCCAGGCCTTTCTTCCTAGTCTGTCTTAGTCTGGAAGCTCTGCTAAAACCTGTCCACCATGGGTGACCCTGCTGGAATTTAAAATGCAGGTGTGGCCTAGCCTTCAGTATCAGAGCAACATACAAGCCACCACAGAATGACACCCTGACAGAGGGCTGGTGGTGGGTAAGCTACTTCATCTCTTTTAACCTCAATTTCCTCATCTGTGAAATGGGCAAAACACCACTCCTGAACACCTGCTCTCAACCCGCCTCACTCCAAGCCTGCTGTCTTCTCCTTCTTGGTTAATGGCAATTCCGTCCTGCCAGCTGCGCGAGTCAATGACCCAGGAACAGTCTTAACGCCTCCCTCTCTCATCCCCAACACCAATCCAAGGGGACACAGAGCCATACCGTCCTTCTACCTTGTGCTCAGTGTGGAGCTAGATGGGCTGATGGATGGATGGACCAACGGACTCACTCGCTCACCAGGTTCTCTTCCAGGTGTTGCAAATACAACCCCCAAAACCAAACCCGTTGCTGTCGAGTCGATTCTCACTCACAGCGACCCTTACAGGACAGAGCAGAGCTCTCCCATAGGGTTTCCAAGGCTGTTATCTTTATGGATGCAGACTGCCACATCTCTCTCCTGCAGAGTGGCTGGTGTGTTCAAACCACTGACCTTTCGGTTAGCAGCCAAGCGCTTAACCATTGTGCCACACGGTCCCCTTGTTGCAAATATAAAAGTATATAGAACAAAATTTCTCTCCTACAGAACTTCCAATCTAGTGAGGGGACATAATCAATAAACATATATTATGAGAGAGGCTAGTAAGTGCTGTGGATAAAAAGAAAGCACAGAGAACAAAGAGAAACATGTAGGCTGGGGGGTGGGTGGAAGGCCACTTGTACGCTGTTACCTTCCCTTTATCCTGAAAACGTGGCAAACACAATTGCAGAGGGTGACTGATTTGTTTTTTCAACCACTACTCATCCAACATAGTTAAAAATAAGTTCTTTCAACCCACAACTGTGACAGAAAACATACACTCCTAACGCCAAAAGAGGATCATAAACTTAAGGGGAAAAGTTTTCATAACTATTGGAGAGAATCTTGGAGAATCTACTGTTAAATATGGCACAGTTTAGACAGCTGACCAATTCCTGCGTGCGGGCCTGATCACCAGGGAGACCCTCTCTGGCCCCCCTTGCATCTTCCCCTTTTTCTAGCAGAACATTTTTGTGTGTGCTCTGCTCCAACTCTTGGTGTTTCCCTCCGATTTTTTATTTCTTCCTGGGTCCCAGTACCCAGTGAGCACCAAGCACAGAAGAGGTGCTCAGTAAAAAAAGTCCATCAAAAAACAAAACAAACAAAAAAACAACCACAAAACAGCCACTGTGCCAAGACTTTTGCAGCACAAGGAACACGCGCTTATGTCTTTTAAAGCTGGAGGGGGAAGAAATCCAGTAACACTTAAAACCTGGGGGTTTAAACTATTATCTCAATGTCTTAACACCAGCTGAAAAATGTGTATTAAATGTCCTTACGGTTTTGACCATTGTGGAGACTAAATGATTAACATATCATGATGATAAATTATATCTTCTTTTTAAAAAACATCGATATTCCCCTGGGGCATCACATGCTGCGTTTGTTATGTTTGAAGTTAACAGTGGAATACATCAGGGAATTTTGGGGATGAAATCAAATGCTAATTTGCAAAATCCTCCCCACTTTCTCATCTGCCTCATAGAAATACTGTCCTGTAAATACTCAAAAACCATCCTTGAAAAAGTTCCTGTTCTGTGAAATTGCACTACTCCCCCCTACACCGTGGGACAAGAGGTTTGGACACAAAATGGGGCCCTTGAGCTTCCCTGGCCTTTATTGATGGTCACTGAGAGGGGTGATAACATCAAGGTATCAAGTGCCTCAAACAGAAGGACCCGCCACTTGAAAGAGAGACCCCTCAAGTCACAGGAAACGCCATTCCGTTCCGCCACACCTGGGCCCTAACAATCACCCTAGTCAACGGGCTCCCGGTTACTGAGCAGGACCCCCTTGCTCCTGGAGCCACTTCACCCACAGGGCAGCTTTGAAGGGTTAGGTTCCATTTGTAATTTATCCACAGTGACCTCAAGCAGAAAGCTCTGGAGTTGCAGGAGAAAGAGGGCAACCAGCGCCCTCTCAGCCCTCCAGAATGACCAAGCTCATCCTTCTAAGAAACACATCCAAGGAGTGTACATGTGAACATCAGAGATTAACTGACTCCACAAGCAATTACCTCGTGCCTACTTTTTGTGAGGCACTGTTGCAGACGCTGGGTAAACTGCAGTGAACAAAACAGAAAGATCTTACAGCTTAAAAAAAAAAAAATGAACAGCTCAAAAGCATGCTAACAGACTAATCCAATCATAATTCTAGATTGCTACTGATGGGTGTGTAGACACAGAGGTACTCAAAGTCTCTTTACCTAAACCTGCATCCTGAGTCGCCTTGGGTTACCTGTTACCACCTGTAGAACACTTTTGGTAAAAAAGAAAAAAAAAACAAAAAAAAAAAACACTTTTGGTAAAAAAAATATATATATAAAAAAAGCCCCCACATTTAAATTCGAGGATTTCTTCTATGAAATTAGAAAAGTATGAGATGACTTCTTTAACAGCGAGTGCCAAGAGAGCATTTCTCTCTCCCGCTGTTTTAGAATTTTGCTAACATGCTGCTAATGACTAATGACTGCGGTCTGTATTTTATGAAGATTCCAAAGCCGAAGTTAACCTCTAACTTCATCTCCCTGAAAGCTAGATATTATCAACCGATTCACGTCTCTGAACTAGCGGCAGGTGAGCACTGCCCCAGCACTGCTTGTAGGAATAAAGACGCTGCAACATTGAGGTTATATGTGCATTGAATTTTGGAACAATTTGGTCTTTCATATTAATAAGAATATGAAGCTAATGACCTTTCACTTTTGATTCCACTATTAAAACACTATTCAAAATAATTTACCAAGTCACAAATATGTAGCAGGCAGGGTGACAGAGTCCCTGGGTGGTATAAACTATTAACACACTCAGCTGCCAACTAAAAGGTTGGAGGTTCACATCCATCCAGAGACACCTGGGAAGAAAAGCCGGGCTATCTACTTTTGAAAACTCAGCCACTGAAAACCTGTGGAGCACGGTTCTACTCTGACACACACGGGGTTGCCATGAGTTGGAATCAACTCAATGGCAACCAGTTGGTTTTGTTTAGGGTGATAGAAGGCTCCCAAACCTTAACCCAGTCTTGAAAAGTACAGGGTGTTCCAGATGGCAAATGATTAGGTCATAGTCTCCATTTTGTTTCCACCAAAAATCAGTAGTTAAGATTGCTCATACTTTCAAAAGAGTCTGACAGCCTCTCGCATTTGTCAAGCTCTTGGTCTTGACGATATAAAACTGCCTAGACCGTGAAGGACTCTGGGAGGCTAGCATGGTGTGATGCTTCTGAAGCCCAAGACTCAGATCATCTAGGATTGTGAAGGAATGATTTCTTTTGTACTGGCATAAGACCAGTGATTCCTTGGACGGGACCCATGACAGCCAATGGCTGTGTTATGGACTGAACTGTGCCCCCAAAAAGTACGTGTCAACTTGGCTAGGCCATGATTCCAGTATTGTGCGATTGTCCACCATTTTGTCATCTGGTGTGATTTTCCTACGTGTTGTAAATCCTACCTCTATGATGTTAATGAGGCGGGACTGGAGGCAGTTATGTGAATGAAGCAGGACTTAATCTACAAGATTAGGTGGTATTTTGAGTCAATATCTTTTGAGATATAAAAGAAGCAAGCGGAGACAGAGGGACTTTAAACCACCAAGAAAGTAGTGTCCTTTGGACCCAGGGTTCCTGCACTGAGAAGCTCCTAGACCAGGGGAAGATTGATGATAAGGACCTTCCTCCAGAGCTGAAAGAGAGAGAAAGCCTTCCCTTGAAGCTGGCGCCCTGAATTCAGACTTCTAGCCTACTAGACTGTGAGAGAAGAAACTTCTGTTTGTTAAAGCCATTCACTCGTGGTAGTTCTGTTACAGCAGCACTAGATAACTAAGACAGGCCGCATCTAACGGGAACTTAGATGACCCACCTTACCCACGGTGACGTTCATCCTGCTTTGCTTGGGGCAATCCCAGTTTATGGCTGTTACAGCTTAATTATTAATATATGGTCACCCCAATGTTAATCTCACTGTACAATCATTTCCAAAAAATGATGAAAAGAGCAACATTTAGAGGAAATCTAATACTTATGACTATTAAGCTTCGGGCAAGTGAGCGATTTAATAGACATGGAAAAGCCTGTTCTAAACTTCTGTACTCTATGCCTCTGAGCCCCAAGGTGCCATACGGCATTGTCATGAAATGTGTCCGGAAGTGGGAAATGCTGAAAAATCTGAAACGAGATGATCTTGACCTGCCCCCAAACCTGCCAACCACTGTACCTGGAACAACTATCCTCACCTGTAACCAAGAATAACGTCTTCACCCAAAGCTGCAGATCCCAGATCACTTCATTTCCAAGTGTCGGCTTACGGGAGTACAGCCCATCTCAAGTGTGAGTGAGACTGGTCAAATGGGTCTCTCGCTTTGTCTTTTTTCCACAAAAATGAGAAATCACTCAGAGCATAAACTCTAGCATAAACGAAAGTGCTTACAAACTAGGATTCAATCTACTTCTGACAGGTAGCAATGAATAATTCCGTATTAATTCTAGAAAATTCCTTTTAAAAAAAAAGAGCTGACTTCATTTGCATCATCAGTTTTACCAGGTAACTTCCACTTCTTGGAATCTGGGCTTTCTTCTAGCCAAAATAATAACAATAATAAAATAAAAAATTAAAAGCATTTGGCGACTCCACATTAGAATCTGCCTTGAGTCTAAAGCATTTTCTTTATCACATCTAAAATTTTGTCACTATAGTTCAATCAGATACCATGGTTGATCTTTGGGGAAAATTGCTTTAAAATAAAGTGAAAGATAAGATTGTGTTCCCAAACACAATAACTGACATTTTTCTCTTTTTTCTTAAGCAAAAGCCCTGGCCCCCTGTGGCTGTGGCTGGGGTCAGGGATGGGTGCAGCGGCCCCAGCAGGAAGAGAGGAATCTGCAGCATGCCATTCATCAGAGAACAGCGCATACCCATCCTTCTCCCCTGCTGTGATCCTTTATCCCCTGGGGTGAGGTTAAAAGAAGCGACTACCAAGCAGCCTCCCCCAGGAGGATGGGGCCCTCCCCCTGCCTCAGGCAGCACCACTGCCATTCCCCGTGAATACATTAGTCTGCCTCTCCTTCCCTTGCTCCTGCAGAAGGCTTCCATCTACCATAATTTTCTCTGGAATCCATGCTCCCGTCATTTGCTCCTGCCCACACACGCTGTGACGTCCCACATTGCAGCATGGCCATGACGGGACGCTGTCTCCTGCTCATCTTGGGGATCCTAGGACTTGCCAGCTGGAGACCCTTCTTGCAGGTGGAAGAATGTCTGCGTCACAGCCCCAGGAGGGAGAGCTTTCCCAGGTACTTGGGGCAGGAGATGGGGGCAGTATCTTGTTCCAGATTTATCCAGACCCCTGGGGCTACTACTCAGGTCGGATGTTCACATTCAGCCCAATTCCCACAGTCTTAAACTCCAGAGCAGATATTGCTGGTAGTCCTGGTAGCTCAACAGTTAAGTGCTCTGCTGCTAAAAAAAACGTTGGCTGTTTGAACCTACCCAGTGGCTCCGCGGAAGAAAGACCCTGTGATCTGCTTCCATACAAATTACAGCCTAGAAAACCCTATGGGGGCAGTTCTACTGTCTCACATGGGGTCACTGTGAGTCTAAATCGACTTGACGGCACCTAACAACACAATTGTCACTGTGGAATTGGCTGCAACTCACGGCAACCCGTGTCCAACAGAATAAAACGGTGGCCAGTCCCGCGCCATCTTCACGATCGCTGCTATGCTCAAATTCACCGGGGCAGCCACTGTGTATTCTGAGTGCCTTCCAACCCAGGGGCTCATCTTCCAGCACCATATCAGACAATATTCTGTTGTGATCCATAAAGTTTTCACTGGCTAATTTTTTGGAAGTAGATTGTGAGGACTTTCTTCCTAGTCTCTCTTAGTCTGGAAGCTTTGCTGAAACCTGTCCACCACGGGTGACCCTGCTGGTATTTGAAATACTGGGGACACAACTTCCAGCATCACAACCACACACAAGCCACCAGAGCATGAGCAATGTGCAAAGGTACCAGTGAGCTTTTCCAGCTTTCTCTCCATTCCTCAACAGCCAGGGCTTTGGGCAATGGCTTCATGGCTGTTAGTATCCTCCCCGATTCCCTGGCTCTGGCCAGAGAGAAGGAAAAAATCAGTACATTGTCTTTCATGAAATCCACGTGCGTTTTCTAATTCGAGACCTCAGACATTTTTTTCATAGGCAAGGGTGATGCTCTCTTTTCTGTTCTGCGTGTACCAAGATTGTGAACTCCAGTCCTGCGGATGTCTAAGGAACAAGGGGACTATCGTTCACTCTTGGAAGCAGAGCCTGGTTGGACCTCACTCATTTCTGCCAGGGTATTTACACAGCTAGAGCAACTAATTATATTGTGCTTAGTTTATGAGGATGTGTGGACAATGGAAAAGAGAAAATGCTGACAGGAGTGATAGAGCACGGTGATCATAAGCTCAAGACACAGAATGGGCCCCCAAATGGAATTCACCAGGCAGGCTCACAGTGGCATGTATGCAGAGCCTCGGATGCTCATGGGATTTGAGCGGATCTGTTCAATTGTGAAGGAAAAGAACAAAATGAGGATGTGGAGACACAGTGCAGAAGAACAGACTGGGATGCAGCATAATAGGAATTTCATAATTATTTTTTAGCTCCTTTGGAAGAGCACGGCCCTGCCACCAAATTATTTGAAATGCTACAGTTACCATTTTCCCAAATTCACCTTTCATATGTGCTTCCAGGAAAAAGAACTGCATAGATGTAGGGCCTTGCCCGTATCTGACCGCACATCTGCTACTTCTCAACAGCAAATCGAGTTGTTTAACCCATGCTTGGTGGGAGCAAGGGAGGAGGGACTGGAGCAACAACAGATCTAGAGCCTTCTTTCTAGAATATTCACTGGTATTAAAAATTATAATTTGCTTCATCCAATTGAGTGCTAGGTTATGATTCACTCATGTTTGTAAAAAAACAAAACCATTGTCATCAGTCGATTATGACTCACAGCAACCCTACAGGACAGAGTAGAAATGCCCCATAGAGTTTCCAAGGAGTGGCTGGTGGATTCGAACTGTCGACCTTCTGATTAGCAGCCGCACACTTAACCACTGCGCCAACAGGGCTCCATGTTTGTAAATGGCCGCATTTAATACTGGAATGACGTCTGCTTTGCGGTCGCTGGGGCAGGCTCTGCAGAACTTCGTGCTAATTCTACCCAGCTGCTCTGGATTGAATTGGGTCTTACCGCGTCTCTAGTTTTTTTCATTGCGTTTTATGTAACAAAGTTCTTATCCCTATCCTTTCCAATCTCCTTTCTCATTCCTTGGAGAGGATTTAGTTTCATAAAATGTCAGTAGAACTGGTGCTTACACGCTATTTACTAGTTTCAGAATATAGTCATCTTTTGGCAAACTTCTGTACTGACGCCCAGGCACACAGGGTTGAAACCCCTCAGCGGCTTAACAGCACGTTTTCTTTATCATCTGGACCTCGGTTTCTCGTCTTAAGACTGCAGAGCAATGGCTGCTGGGCGGGCTGTGAGGACGAACTGAGGTAACACATCCCGTTACAGGCTCGCGCCGGCAGCCTCAGCCAGCCCTTCATGGAGTTCCAGCCACGCAGCTAAGGGGGATGGCCAGCAAGAGGCAGGATGGGGGCAGGGACCCAGGAGTCCTGATTCTGGTCTAGCACTGCTCCCCTACTGTCCCCCAAAGCTATAAACGTCACCTCTGCCTGGCTCTGCTCTGCCCTCAAGGACCACCTGGCTCCATCGCAAAGACAGGCTCACTGCTCTCTCCTTCCTGATGGAATTCCAAGCAGAACATCTTCACTGCCACTGCACAAGCGGAAACCCTCCCTGTTCACTTCCTATTTAGTGCTCCTTCTGACTCTGGAATTCGTGTAATTCGTGTTTGAAAATAACGTTCTACTTACTGGAAACATTTTTAAATGAGTATCATATTTATTGACGAAAGCTGCAAACAGAACAAGGGGAGGGGAATTAAAATCTCCCATGATTCCCCTGTCCTTTTGATTCACGTGACCACACACACACACACACACACACACACACACCCACCCATCCACCCTGGGCTCAAAGGCAGCCCAGTCCAATCCAGTGAACCAGAGACCTGACGCTTATCAATAAGCTTCGTGACCCTGGGCAAGTTATTTACAGTCTCTAAGCTTCAGTTGTTTCTCTTAAAAATGAGGATAACAGAATCACCTCACGGAGCTGTACTGTGATGTAATGGGTAACGGATATAAAATGTTTAATCCAGGGCTTACTAATACCAAAAACCAAACCGCTGCTGTCGAGTCGATTCCGACTCATCGTGACCCTACTGGACAGAGCATAACTGCCCTGTAGGGTTTCCTAGGCTGTAATCTTTATGGAAGCAGACGGCCACATCTCTCTCCCTCGGTGCAGCGGGTGGGTTCGAATCACTGACCTTTTGGTTAGCAGCTGAACACTTTAACCACTGCACCACCGGGGCTCAGTGATAAGCTCTCAGCAATATTCAGCCGTCCGTACCATTATATAGTGTGAGGGGGTGTTCACTCAGCACATACTGAATAAATACCAATGCAGACACTGGTCTGGGCCTCAGGGACCGAGCAGTGAGCAAGATGGGTCCTCACCCTTAAGAAGCTTAAATTCGAGAGGGGGAAATGACTGACGATAAAAGAATTAAGTTATAAAGGATGTTAGAAGGTGACAAGTGCCATGGAGAAAGTCAAGCAAGGAAGAGGGATGTGGGCGATTTTAAACTGGGGCCAGACAGCTACCAGATACGTGAGGAAACGCTCACAATCATTAGCCACTAGAGAAATGCAAATCAAAACTACAGTGAGATACCATCTTACCCCAACAAGGCTAGCATTAATCCAAAAAACACAAAAATAAGAAACGTTGTAGAGGTTGTGGAGAGACTAAACACTTACATACTGTTGGTGGGAATGTAAAATGGTACGATCACTTTGGAAATCGATTTGGTGCTTCCTTAAAAAGCTAGAAATAGAAGTACCATACGATCCAGCAATCTCACTCCTTAGAATATATCCTAGAGAAATAAGAGCTGTCACGCGAATAGATATATGCACACCCATGTTCATTGCAGCAATGCTCACAATAGCAAAAAGATGGAAACCAACTAGGTGCCAATCAACAGACAACAGATAAACAAATTATGGTACATTCACACAGTGGAATACTATGCAACGATAAAGAACAGTGATGAATCTGGGAAACATCTCATAACATGGATGAATCTGGAAGGCATTATGATGAGTGAAATTAGTTGCAAAAGGACAAATATTGTATGAGACCACTATTATAAGAACTCAAGAAAAGGTTTAAACACAGAAGAAAACATTCTTTGATGGTTATGAGGGTGGGAAGGGACGGAAAGGGGTATTGACTAGATAAGAATTATCTTAGGTGAAGGGAAAGACGACACACAATACAGGGGAAGTCAGCACCACTGGACTACACCAAAAGCTAAGAAGTTTCCTGAATGCAACCAAACACTTCGAGGGACAGAGTAGCAGGGGCGGGGCTCTGAGGACCATGGTTTCGGAGGACATCTAGGTCAACTGGCATAACAAGGTTTATTAAGAAAATGTTCTGCATCCCATTTTGGTGAGCGGCATCTGGGGTCTTAAAAGATAGCAAGTGGCCATCTAAGATGCATCAACTGGTCCCAACTCATCTAGAGCAAAGGAGAATGAATAACAACAAAGACATAAGGAAAATATTAGCCCAAGAGACAGAAAGGGCCACATAAACCAGAGACGCCATCAGTCTGAGACCAGAAGAACTAGATGGTGCCCGGCTACCACCAATGCCCACCCTGACAGGGAACAAAACAGATTCTCTGATGGAGCAGGAGAAAAGTGGGGTGAAGAACTGAAATTCTAGTACAAAGACCAGACTTAATGGTCTGACAGACTGGAGGGACCCTGGAAAACATGGCCCCCGGACACTCTGTTAGCCCAGAACTAAAACCATTCCCAAAGCCAACTCTTCAGACAAAGATTAGACTGGACTACAGAACATAAAATAATACTTGTGAAGAGTGTGCTTCTTAGCTCAAGTAGATACATGAGACTAAATGGGCAGCTCCTGTCTGGAGGCCAGATGAGAAGGCAAAAAGAGACAGGAGCTGGTTGAATGGACACAGGAAATCTGGGGTGGAAAGGAGGAATGTGACATCATACTATACGGAGAGCAACAAGGGTCACATAACAATGTGTGTATAAATTTTTGTATGAGAGACTAACTTGAAATGTAAACTTTCACTTAAAGTACAATAAAAAATAAAATTGGGGCCAGAAAAGGCTCCCTGCCTGCTATGGGAGTGGACGCGAGGGCGGTGGGGTGGCATGCATACTGGCACGTACAAAGGCTCTGGGTGGGAGGGAGCAGGACTGGCCAAGCAGAGGGTGGGTCACGGGTGGTGCTGCTGATGCCCTTTCATAGGACAATGATTCCCAGTGCTTACCATGAACATTCCTCCAAGTTGTTACAGCAAAAGCAACACTGTAATGGCTACATGGTATCTGTTGCATAACTTAATTTAACCAATCCCCTACTGCTGGGCAGATACGTTGCTTCCAATTTCTGAACTGTTTTTTAGAAAGAGTGGAAATTTAACCTATTTGTACTTACTTTCTTTTAAATAACATTCACTAAGGGATTAGGAGCCTGTGTGGTGCAATGGTTAAATGTTCGGCCGCTAGCCGAAAAGTCCTTTGGTTGGAACCCACCCAACAGCTCCTCGGGAGGAAAGATCTAAGACTACAGCCTAGAAAATCCTATGGGGCAGTTCAAATAGGGTTGCTATGAGTTGGAATCAACTCGATGGCACACAACAACAATCAAGCTCTATGGGAATAATACTCAACAACTTGAGAAATTTTAATGGACTACGTGTAAGTGAAAAAAGCCTGTTATGATCTAATCCAATTTTTAAAAAGAAACAAGCATACACACATGACCTGGAAATGCATACACCCTCAAAACTAACAGCTGAGTGTGGGAGTTATTATTACTGGTTTTAAGTTAAAAATTTCTCTACATTTTAATTTCTCTGTCAAATGTAATCTTCTCTAGTTAAGGGAAAACCCACAGTCATACTCGTGAACGTAGGCAAAGGAAAATGGTAGTTAACACAACTGGTAGAGGGAAGAAGGCAAACTTATCAAGACAATTGAAATACGCGTAACTGATGTCAGTGTCACAATGTTCTAGCCACATAATGTCACCCTCTTACAGGTAAACAAACTAAAAACCAAACAAACCCGTTGCTGTAGACTTGATTCTGACTCATAGTGACCCTACAGGACAGAGGAGAATTGTCCCACAGGGTTTCCAAAGAGTGGCTGGTGGATTCGAACTGCCAACCTTTTGGTTAGCAGCCGAGCCCTTATCCATTGTGCCACCAGGTCTCCCCTCTTACAGCTAGGAATTCCAAAATGGTACATTTATAATCCATACTTCCAGAAAAGAAAGAATCTTAAAAATGAAAAGTATAGCATGCTAATGTAAATTAACACAAATTCAAGGAAAACAAAGGACAATGATTTGAAAAGGACAAATAATTACTTAGAAAAAAACGAATTTGAAAGGACAAATAATTATTTTAAAAAACAAACAAACCAAAAAAACGAACTGTCCCGGGACTTGCTTTATCGTGAACTGCACGCTAACACTTCGGTTGACAATACTACCAGCACCCTTGAAGCAGGACGTGTATAACAGCCAGGGGCTGGCTCCGGTGACGGCCCAAACCCTGGCTGCCTGCGATGGTGTAGTGTGATGACAATTTTCAGCAATGTGCGGCCTGAGTGGGATGAAGCCATACAAATCTCGTTGGGGGCTGGACCTGCCTGTCTTGCTGCTGCTGCCACGGCAATGTGATTGATGGGGGCCCACGTGTCCCGACTTCAATACGCGCCCCCCACCACCATAAAGGCCTCCACGCACAGGGACAGCTCAAGTGGCACTCTGGACTCAGGTTCTTCCAGACATTCTGAGGACAAACAGCAACAGTCAGGCCCACTGCTTCCGCGGTGTTGTTTAGGGGAGAGGAGACGCCGAGCTGACGTTTGCATTCGTGCGAAGCTGTGACACGCGATGAACAAGGGCGCACAGCCGGTTTAAAGCTGAATTTCTGATCTGGGGAAACTAAGCTTAAAATTTTGGAGCCCTAGTGGCGAAGCGGTTAAGAGCTCAGGTTGCTAACCAAAAGGTTGGCCATTGGACTCCACCAGCTGCTCCTCAGAAACCCTATGGGGCAGTTCTACCTCGTCCCACAGGGTCGCTATGAATCGGAATCGACTCGATGGCACACAACACCAGCAATAAGCTTAAAATTCTGAAGTAAATAAAGTAATTCTGCTTTCTAATTACAACTATTTCTAAAGAGTTATAATTTTAGAGTTCAGTGAGCGGCTATTTGTTCATAAACACTAAGAAAAATTCAGTGCCCAACAAGGTTGCTGACTTGACTACATCCTGCAGGAAGTCAGTCTCCGTTATCAGAGCTGAATGCTTAAACTATAACCAGATGAAGAGAGAAGTTGTGGGGATTACATGGTGTATTTACTGATAATACTAAGCCTCCAAATACTATATTTCAAACGTAATTGTAACTGTTTTCCTGTAAATGAGTACACAATTTGAGAGACTCAAATACACACAGAACCATTTCCCTTCAAATGTAATAGGAGTTTAAAAATCCCACTGCAGAAATAATGTCGCAATTAAAATAGCATTTATAACTAAATATGTTTAACATGTTTCTTCATATAAAAGGGTAAAATTTTAAGCCATTTAAAATAACCATCTGTTTCCTCGTGATATAAAATTTTTAGTATCATTGTGTAATTAATATTAATATCGCTCTCTGTTAATAATCTTATCTGTCAGATAATAAAGCAAAGATGTAATAAAAGACATATTCAGAGAAGCTGAAGAACGCGAAACCAAAGAAATATACAGACCCTAAAGGAGAAGATGCGCCAAGGCTTTGAGGAGGCCCCTGATGGACCGTTACACAGCTCGCTGTCTGTCTATGTGCATGCAGGTATGTATGTTTCTCTCTGTTATGGATTGCATTGTGTCCCCTGCTAAAGATATTCTGAAGTCTAACCCCCAGTACTTGTGAAGGTGACCTTGTTTGGAAATAGAATCTTGGAAGATGGTATCAGTTAACCAAACATGAGGTCATACTGGAGTTGAATGGGGCCTGAATCCCTCCCTCCGAGTGAAGGAGAGACACGAAGACAGACAGAGGGAAGACGGTCTTGTGAAGACAGTGATGCTGCAGCTGGCAGCCAAGGACCGCCTGGGCTCCCAGAAGCCAGGAAAGACAAGGAAGGAGTCTCCCCTAGATCCTTCAGGGAGAGTATGGTCCCAGGCACATCCTGAATTCAGACTTCTGGCCTCCAAAACTGTGAGACAATAGACTGATGGAGTTTTAAGTCACCAATTCTGCGGTACTTTGTTACAGCGGCCCCAGGGAATGGATCTTACTCATCCATCCCCATTGTCTCTCTCCCCTGCTCCCTCTAACCATCTTACCGAGCACTTGCCTCTATGAATCACTCTTCTCCAAGCTTCATCTCCACTCCTTCCTTTCTTCTCAGCGCCTCACTTTTTAAAGCCCCTTTAGGACCGTCCCTTTTTGCTTGTATTTTTAAAATTCTCTAACAGAAAGTAGTGGAAGGATTGGAGAAGATCTGGCCACTTTTTTATTCTGGTAGTCAACAAAGTTACTAGGAAAACAGTACGAAGGATTGTTGTTAAACTACCTGATTCCCGGAATGAGGACCTGAGCAAGCCAAAGAAACGCAAAGCGAGCATCTTCCTGGCACAAGAGTGGGACAGAGCCATGAGATAAAGGCCTTTACTGCTTAAAAAATGCACAGTATTAGAATACCAAGGATTCTCATATTGCAACTGCAAAAGATCAGTTAGTGTTTGCTTTCCAGCTGGAGAAACAGCATATACAACTGACAAACCTTCTACTATACTCCCTGCTTGTAATTTGATGCAGAGGAAGTAAATGATGTTATTAAAAAAAACAAAAAACCCTAAAATAGAAAATTTGCAACTGGAAATGTGGGGGACTAGGAAATAATAAAATATGAAATAATTCTGCAACATTTTAGACTTCTGTATACTAAAGAAAAAAGACTCCATTGCTAGTGGAGTTGATTCCGACTCATAGTTACCCTACAGGACAGAGTAGAATGGCCCTATGCGGTTTCCAAGGGGTGCCTGGTGGATTTGAACTGCCGACCATTTGGTTAGCAGCTGTAGCTCTAAACCACTACGCCACCAGGGTTTCCTCTGTATACTAGAAAGTCTTAAAAATGTACTTTGCTTGCACACTAACATAGAACTCAGTGAACAATGACTTTATTAAAACTGGGCAAAGTGAGTGGATGAGTAAGGGCCACTGAAGGCCTTTCCTGCTGGCCATCCCCTCTGGCCTCTTGCCCCCTACCCCGGGCCCACAGGCCACACACCCTGCCGGCTTCTCACCCCTCCCAGGGGTCTCTACCCTGTCCCATCTCCATGGGTCCAGCCAGTGTTCAAGACGTCTTAGCTCAAGAACACACTCTTTCAAAAGCCTTCTGTGGGTAAAAGTAACTGAGTTCTTACCAGACTTTCCCCTGCCGTCCTTCTGTACTGACCATGCTCTATTTTGAACTGAGCTGTTGGTTAGCTCATCTCACCTACTGGACTGTAGGCAGAAGAAATGCAGCAGACACCCAATTGTCAGCTGAAGGAACTCAAGGCATGCTTCAAGGACAATTCTACTGTGGCTTCCAGATGTCCTAGAGGGAGGGCTATCTGGTTGCCTGGCTGGCTACCACTCCCCTCCCCTCATCCAGCTCCGCCTCTTCTGTCTGTACATCGAATAACCCATGAGGGCTGGAGTTAGTCTTTAACATCACCTCGCTCTGCTCCCTAAAACCCTCAGGGTCACTACTGCCCCAAGTCTCAAGTCCAAACATTTTTAGGACCGTTTTCCTTATCTTTCACAGCCTGGCTTTAACCACCCTTCCTGCCTGCCTCACCTCCAGCTGTTCCCCATTCTCAATGCCTTATAAACCTCCCCCAGAGCTCAGCAGACTTTGTACACACTCTTCCCTTTGCTCGGGTACCCGCATGCTAGCCCGCTGAGTTCTGACCAGCATTAAGGGTCCAACTTACGTGCTTATCTTCTCTGGGGCCATTTCCAAACACAACACGGAGCACCGCACCACTGCACTTGCTAAGTGCTTATTACCGAGTTGTCAAATGGATGAAGGAATGAATAAACAGATAAATTGCTATTAGAGTTTCAAAAAGACCTCTTCAAAGTGTTAAAAAGTGAAGATGTCACTTTGAGGATTAAGGTGCACCTGACCCAAACCATGGTATTTTCAATCGCCTCATATGCATGTGAAAGCTGGACAATGAATAAGGAAGACTGAAGAAGAACTGATGCCTTTGAATTATGGTGTTGGCGAAGAATATTGAATAGACCATGGACTGCCAGAAGAATGAACAAGTCTGTCTTGGAAGAAGTACAGTCAGAATGCTCCTTGGAAGTGAGGATGGCAAGACTTCATCTCACGTACTCTAAACATGTTATAAGGAGGGACCAGTCCCTGGAGAAGGACATCATGCTTGGTAAGGTAGAGGGTCAGCGAAAAAGAGGAAGACCCTCAACAAGACAGACTGACAAAGAGGGTTTTCACTGGCTGATTTTTGGAAGCAGGTCACCAGGCCTTTCTTCCTACTAATTTACATAATCTCTACCAAATTTAGCACTGATTATACTTATGATTATGAAGTGGGACTGAGATAATCTAAGGTAGGAACTCAGTTGTAAACTCTTCCTACTACTATTCTGAAAATGTCCACAACATGCTCCCGATGTTCAGCTGTGAATTTTTTTTGCCAGAATCTGTACACATTGTGTCAACGTATTTTTTTCTGCATGAGGTGCACCCGTTCCGAGAGCACTGTGCACAGCGTTTTGTTTGGGGAAAAAAAAAGGGATCACAAAATTTCAAAGAATCATATCACGTAAAATCATATCATACCACACCATCCGTTGGACCACATGGCCCATTTCCCTTTGGGGCTGCGCCATTGACCACACATCACATGTGTGTTACTTAACTCGTGAGTGACATCAACTCAGATTCAACAAGCACCACCACTGTGCCAGGCATGGCTCCAGGCGCTCAAAAATATGGTAGAATTTTTAGAAGTCAAGCCAAGTGAACCAAGCTTATGAACTGGCTTCTGGGCTTACAAGTGACTCTTTGTGCGTTTGTTTTGAGTCACCGGGAGGATGAGCTGGGGGAAAGGCTGGGGAGGAAACAGGTTCAGGATGAAATCTGCGGTTCTGCAGACTTCCAGGTGGAAAAACCAGGTGGGAAGGTGGTTTCGTTTGCTCAGTGGAAGAGAGAGGTCGTGGCCGGGGACATGACCTGTGAGTCTTCAGTGATTCTTCTGGGTTTTGGCAGAGTATAAGGCCTGCTCAAGGAGG
>NW_004444101.1:202397-203876 GCF_000243295.1 Trichechus manatus latirostris | reverse complement strand
GTAGGAGGTCAGCTTAACGGCAACTGATAAGCAGCAAAGGAAGATTATGTAACACAACCAGAGAGAAGGAGGAAAATCCAAGAAATGAGTCAACAGAGAGGCCAAGAGAAAAGAGGATATCAAGCAAGATGGAGTGGTGGTCAACGGGGCTGACCACCGCCGAGAAGAAGAACATGAAGAGAACCATGGCGTGCCGGCGGGATTTGATGAGACAGATAGGGCCAGCCACCTGGATGAGAGCAGTGCCAGCAGAAGGTTAGGATGGAGGGCTGGTTGGGATGTGATGAAGAGAAAGTGGTAGGCGGGTCACTAGAGAGACAGCCAGTATAGATAACTGTTCTGGGAAGTTCTGCAGAGGAGGAAAGCTGGAAAGGGTACGGAAGCTGCAGAGGGACATGGAGTCAGAGAAGAGCCAGAGCAGGTGTGTGTGGCAGGGGAATGATGCAGCACCTGGGGAGAAGCTGACAGCATGGAACAAGAGAGGGGAACTGTAGGCACAGAGTTCTCTAGAAGGCGGAGGGACACCTTGTCCCCTGGATAAGCAGGTAAGATACTGTGGCTTCCAATGCAGTTGGGTGGGTGGGTTTTGGGGTGGGAGGACACGTTAGTTCCTTCCTCTGATTTCACTGGTGAAATATGAAGAGGGTGGGTCACCAGCGAGGAAGACGGTGGTAGGGGAGGTGATGAAGACGCCAGAGGAAAAAGTCTGAAATAGTCATCCGGAAATATTACACTGTATTGCATTACTTTACGTTACAATGTGTCACAGTGGTCCTTCCTGCAACTTCTACCGGCGCTCCTAGATCAGTTCTCTGGATTTATACAGAATGAGGCCAGCCTCTCTTCCTCATGACCCGCATTCCCCGACAGCACTCACACCCCCCTAATGAGAGTGGTTTTCAACCCTGGCTGTGCATTGGGACCCAGGGGGAGCATTCTGGGGCTCAGGATCCATCCAGGCTGAGTGAATCAGGATCTCTGGGCATGGGCTATTCTAATTGTGACATTATTTCTGCAGTGGTATTTTTAAACTCTTATAACATTTGGGCCCAGGCATGGGGGGTTTGTAACAAGCACCCAAGAGTGCAAGGTGCAGCTGGGGTTGAGAACCAGTCCCTAGAGGCTTCTCCCCACTCCCCAATCCTACAACCACTATCAGATCCTTCCTTAAACCCTAGCGCTCTGTTTTTGGACACTTCCCAATTTGCCAGCATCCTTCTCAAAACAGCCAACCAGTTGCCATCAAGTCGAGCCCAACTCATGGCGACCCCATGTGTGTCAGAGTAGAACTGTGCTCCACAGAGATTTCAATGGCTGATTTTTTAGAAGTAGATCACCAGGACTTTCTTCCAAGGTGCCTCTGGGTGGACTCGAACCTCCAACCTTTTAATTAGCAGCTGAGCGCCTAACCATTTGTACCACTCAGGGACAAACAGGGCCCCACAAGAGAACCCAGTAGGCCTGGTGATGTGTGTTCAG
>NW_004444101.1:197657-200469 GCF_000243295.1 Trichechus manatus latirostris | reverse complement strand
AACGTGGCACTCCAAGCAGAGATGGGAGCCGGGGTCATCCTTTTAATTAGGACGGCCAGCCTCATGAGGGGAACGGAGGGCAGGGGCTGACGCAGGAAGTGCCCAGCTTTGAGAGATGAGAGCCCAGGGGCCCTTTAACACTGAGCGAAGCTGAAGGTTGATGACAAGCCCCAGGGAATGGTTTCTGAATCCCAGCCAAGACTTAGGAGGAAATGAGAAAGGAAACGTTCAGGGTAAGCGAGTGAAAGAAAAATGGATACCTATGTTGTATTTCCTGAAAAAACTACCCCTACAGAAAGACAATTTTTAAAATGCAATGACTTAATGCTAAGCATTCATTTCTCCTTTAAAAAAAAAACAGAAGCAGGTAACTGTTCTTTGGACTCGGGCAGACATGGCTGTGGCAGCGTAACTGTCCGTTTTCCCACTCTTGCCCGTTCTGTAATATTCTTTGGACTCGGGCAGACATGGCTGTGGTAGCGTGACTGTCCGTTTTCCCACTCTTGCCTGTTCTGTAATATTCTTTGGACTTGGGCAGACATGGCTGTGGCAGCGTGACTGTCCGTTTTCCCACTCTTGCCTGTTCTGTAATATTCTTTGGATTCGGGCAGACATGGCTGTGGCAGCATGGTTGCCCACTTCTGCCCTTTTGAATATATGCCCAATAAAACTTCCTTTTTGCTTTACTCAAAAAAAAAAAAAAAAAAAAAAAGGGAGCAGAGAGGAAAGACTATAAGCTTTGGAGTCAGAAAGACCTGGGTTTGAATTTTGGCAAATTATTAATCGTATAGGGAGCCCTGGTATTGCAGTGGTTAAGTGCTTGGCTGTTATTTGAAACGTTAGCGGTTCAAACCCACCAGTGGCTCTGTGGAGAAAGACCTGGTGATCTGCTTCCATAACGATTATAGCCTAAAAAACCCTATGGAGCTGTTCCACTCTGTCCTATAGGGTCACCATGAGTCGGAATCAATTCGACGGCACACAACAACAACAATTAAGAGTGTATTCTTCGACAAGTTTCTCAGCCTTTTTGAATCTCAGTTATACAATGAGGAGACCGACTCTCAGGGAGTTTTAGATGGGAAGCTCCGGGCACGCAGCGGCAGCTGACAATCAGGTGGTCAGCCCACAAATATAGTTTCTCCCTTCCTGCCTCAGTAAAATCCTCCCACAAATCAAGCCTCTTCGTCAGAGGGTAAGGAGCCCTAGTGGCACAGTGGTTAAAGCAATTGACTGCTAATCAGAAAGGTCGGTGGTTTGAAACCACCAGCAGCTCTGCAGGAGAAAGATGTGGCATCTGCTTCTGTAGAGATTTACAGCCTTGGAAACTCTAAGGGGCAGCTGTTCTCTATCCTATAGGGTCTCTATGAGTCGGAATGAACTCCATGGCAGTGGGTTTGGTCAGAGGGTGGTAGTGTCACACTATCACCACCTGGTGGTCACTTGGTAAAATTGCAAGTATAATGGCCAAAAAAAAAGTGCTGAAACTATAAAAATTAAAATGTGTGAACTGGCACAGTACACATTCTTGGAGCCCACACTGAAGACAAGTGTGTTGGAAACTGGGTAGTCGCAAATGCAGGGCTGCTGATCCCGCTTGGGACAGCTCCACGGGAAGGGAGAAACAAAAGGAAGTGCAAGACAGACAACCACCAAGGCTGTGACTGGTCTAACCCCAATCATTAAAACAGCAACGCACACAAAATGTTCTTCAAGGGAAGAAATAGTTAAAAGTTAGCAAAACCTCACATGCTTCCGAATCAGAGCTTCGACTCTGACCCTCAGTACAGATGCAATGTATCTAAAAACATACGTTGCTTTGAAGCGAGATACGACAACCAAGTATGCTACATATGACTCCCCAGAGCCGCCACAGCAATGCTAACTGTTGGCTAACACGTGTAGAGAAAATCGCCTACAAAGCAAATGATTAATTAAAAAAAAAAAAGAAGATTGCAGGCTTCCAACAAGATTCAAGAAAACCCTCAGCCAGTAGTTGCTGCAGAAATAATTGCTCTGAATCTATCAATAAAGCTAAGCTGCCCGTCCACGGACTGCAAAGCCCAATCTCTTCCACCCGGGATTATAAATTGGTGCACACAGTCTCTCTCGTGCCATTACGGTGATGAACAGTCGGAACTACAACAGGATCTGACATGTAGATCAGTTCTGGCTCCATAAAGAATCTACACAAGAGGTCCAGGACAGGAATCTACAGTCACCAGTTTTTAGTCTCTCTTGCTGCTAAAATTGCTTCTGTCAAACATTTAGGAGAGGAAGAAAAAAATGCAAAAAAATTAATTTTTCATGTACTACGGGAACAGTCTTTTTTAAGGCACAGGCTAAAGATGAATATGTTTCTGCATTTAAAAAATTACGCTGAGCAGCATGGGGTGCTTAGTGGAAGAGGGATCCAATTCTCCGAGCTGCTTGCCAGCCAGCAGACAGCAATTTGAAACGCTGAGCCAAGCTGTCGGGATTTTCTCTACGGGCAGATGTGGGTCTCATGTTAGCAATGCCAAATTATATTAGACATTTAATTTTAAACCTCAGGTACTTAGATGGAGAACCTTACAACAGTCACAGGCATAAAGCAGCAGCCCATTCCATCTCACAGAATGGATTCTTCATTCCTTCCCCTGCATTTAACCAGCTGTTTATCTAACCAGGAGTTCTTGCAGCTGCTTAAAAGACAGGACCCGCGGGGATGGGAGGGGACCTGTGTGTCTAGAGGGGGGAGACTTTGAGAAGTTCTCTGGAGCCAAAATCTTAATTTAGTGTGGGCAAGGCAGCAGAGAAAAACAGAATCCCA
>NW_004444101.1:196253-197013 GCF_000243295.1 Trichechus manatus latirostris | reverse complement strand
TGGAGAAGCAAGAGTTTGGAGCAGCAGTTCTCAAACTTCAGGCGATCAGGAGAAGGGCTTGTCACAGCACAGGCTGCTGGGCACCCCCGCTGAGCTTTGGATTCAGGGGGTCTAGGCGGGGCCCGAGAATCTGCATTTCTGAGGCATTCCCAGGTGACGCCGAGGAAGCATACTCTGGCCACCTGGTTTGAATCCTGCTCTTCCCTCTACGTGACCCGGGACAGGCTATATTTAACCGGTCTTTACCACAGCCTGGAGCCCTGGTGGTGCACTGGTTAAGAGCTTGGCTGCTAACTAAAAGGTCAGCAGTTCGAATTCACCAGCTGCTCCCTGGAAATCCTATGGGGCAGTTCTACTCTGTCCTTTAGGGGTGCCATGAGTCAGAACTGACTCGACAGGAACAACTTTGGTTTCTCGTTTTTTTTTTTTTTACCACAGCCTATCCATCTGGAAAATGACGCTGACAATAGTATCTACCGCATGGGGCTCAAACACCATGGTCCACACAAGGGCCCCAATAAACCCGACCAATTACCATTATGATTTCCCTTTCCAACACGATTTTCGGTCTGACACACTATCAATCCTCAGAAAAGACAGACAGGAGTGAAGATCCCGTTCCAACTGTAGGAATCTTACGTTTCTGTAACATTCTGTCGCTTTTCTGTGTATCTGCTATTTAAAATGTCACCTCTTAGTCTTAAGGACCCCTAGTGGCACAGCGGTTAAGCGCTCAGCGGCTAACCAAAAGGTTGGCAGT